>NC_086195.1:1800000-1921492 GCF_035770615.1 Melospiza melodia melodia
CCTCACATTTGTGTCTCAGGCCAGACTCTACAAGGTCAGCTGGCCCACTCCAGCTCTTCCTGGTGGCCACCAAGGTTTTCTCATGAGCTTTGCAGAGCTCTTGGTGGGACCAAGGCAATCCTTTTTCAACAGGAGCAGAATCCCAAGCAGGATTTAAATCAGGAATTATATAAAATGGACCTCACATTTGTGGCCCAGGCCAGACTCCACAAGGTCAGCTGGTCCACTCCAGTTCTTCCTGGTTGCCACCAAGATTTGCTCCTGAGCAATTCCTGAGCAAATCCAGAGCTCTTGGTGGGACCAAGGCAGTCCCTTTTCAGCAGGAGCAGAATCCCAAGCAGGATTTAAATCAGGAATTATATAAAATGGGCCTCACATTTGTGGCCCAGGCTAGACTCTACAAAGTCGTCTGTCCCAATCCAGCCCTTGCTGGTGGCCACCAAACTTTGCTCCTGAGCTTTGCAGAGCTCTTGGTGGGACCAAGGCAATCCCTTTTCAGCAGGAGCAGAATCTCAAGCAGGATTAAAATGAGGAATTACAAGATGGACTTCACATTTGTGGCCCAGGCTGGACTCTACAATGTCAGCTGGCCCACTCCAGCTCTTCCTGGTGGCCACCAAGGTTTTCTCATGAGCTTTGCAGAGCTCTTGGTGGGACCAAGGCAATTCTTTTTCAGCAGGAGCAGAATCCCAAGCAGGATTTAAATCAGGAATTATATAAAATGGACCTCACATTTGTGGCCCAGGCCAGACTCCACAAGGTCAGCTGGTCCGCTCCAGTTCTTCCTGGTGGCCACCAGGATTTGCCTCTGAGCAATTCCTGAGCAAATCCAGAGCTCTAGGTGGGACCAAGGCAATCCCTTTTCAGCAGCAGCAGAATCCCAAGCGGGATTTAAATCAGAAATTACAAGACAGACCTCACATTCTCTTTGTGGCCTAGGCCAGACTCCACAAGGTCAGCTGGCCCACTCCAGCTCTTGCTGGTGGCCACCAAGATTTGCTCCTGAGCAAATCCTGAGCAAATTTGCTGCTGAGCTTTGCAGAGCTCTTGGTGGGACCAAGGCAATCCCTTTTCAGCAGGAGCAGAATCCCAAGCCCCGCGAGCCCTCGGCTCCGTCAGTCTAAATATGGAGCAGGGCAGTTTGCTGGGAATCATTTCCAGTAAGGGAGGATGTTTCCTCAGCAGTTTTCGAGCTGGCTCTGACTCAGGCATTCTCCTGGGAGCCCACTGAAGTGGTCATTAGGGAGGCAGCAAAAAGGCAGCAAGGAATTTCGGAACAAAGCTGCTCATCCTGGATGAAAGAGCTCCGGAGAATCCTCCCGGCCCTTGGCTCCGGGCACGCTCGAGGGGTTTTATTGATGCTGCTGCAATAGCAGTGCTGAAACCATTCTGTTGTTTCTGCATGGTTTGAAAGATGCTGCATTGTGCTCGTTCCAGCACTGGGCTTGTAAAATGCTGGGCTGAAACCAGGCCTAATTAAATGTTCTGCGTCGATTAACACCCTCGGCTGCAGCGCCGCGATCGATGGGGCAAGGCTGGGGCTGCTGAAGGAGCAACGGGAGAGCACAGCCAGAATCTGCCAAGCAAGGTCTTCTCCCAAGCTGAGAGCAGCAAAGAGTCTGGGGAACAAAGTCGAGCTTAAAAGATAAAAAATAAATATTTTTCCATCTCTGGTTTTCTCCTTTTTGTCAGAACACCTTTTTGTGTCCAGCAAGGAGGCTGGGGAACAAAGACAAGCTTAAGAGATAAAAAACAAATATTTCTCCATTTCTGGTTTTCACCTTTTTGTGAATATAGGTTTCAAGGTAATTTTTTTTCTGGATTAGTCAAGGTGGAAAGTTTAGAGAAATCAGGCTTTTATTATGTTCTGAACTCACAGATTTCTTGAGGAGCCACATCTGGACACACTGACTTTATTGATGTTGCAGTTGAGACAAAGACAATACAAAGCAACACTCCATTTTCAGAAGGCTTCAAACTGTTTTTATTATGGCATGCATACTTTTTAGACTTATTTTTATACTTTTATTCTTACAAAACTCAGAAATTTACACTTTACCCATTGGTCACGAGAGACAAACAAAGTGTTTATTGGAACAGGCAGTTGCAGGTTTCTCTTATTTCTCCTTTCTCTCTTGGTTTCTGTGTCAATGATCTTGGTAGGAAATTCTTTCAGGGGCAGACATGGATCCTCTGACCAAACTTCTCTCTGGCTCACAGAAGTCACTGTAAAACCTCTCCCACATATTGAGATTATTAATACAGCTAAACCTGAGTCTCAGCTTAGGAGCAGGACTGGACTGAGCCTAGAACAGGCAGGGGGCGTCACAGGCAGCTGGACTTTGGTTTTCCAGTTCAATTTATCCAAATTGTGGCTGCTCCTGACCACAAAACTCTCCAGCAGGAAGGGCACAGCCCAGGTGACAGATCTGTGAAAATCCCATGGGGTTGGGATGTCCCAGAGCCTCTTCTCATCTCTATAAGTCGCAGGAGGTGCAGAGAGATGAGGATAATCTAAAATAAATTTAAACAGGGAGAAATTGCTCCCTGTGAGGGTGGGCAGGGCTGGGATGGAATTCCCAGAGCAGCTGGGGCTGTCCCTGCATCCCTGGCAGTGCCCAAGGCCAGGATGGGCACTGGGGACAGTGGGAGGTGTCCCTGCCATGGGAATGGGATGGGGTGGAATCTTCAAGATCCCCGCCAACCCAAACCACTCTGGGATTTGATGATTCCGAAGGCCTCCCTTACTGGCCCCTCTGTGCAAGGCTCAGGCTCCAAGCAGGAATTTTCCTCCCTTTGGAGACTGATCCTTATCATGAATTTTCAGACTCTTTGCTGGATGTTTGCTGCCCAGCCCCACTGAATCACAACAGAACAAACAAGACCTGGCAGGACTGAACTCCTGGCTGAGGGCTGGATCAAATACTTTTGGGATTGCAAATTCGCTCCACGGGGGGGATAAAAGGCCTGGAGAAGTGGCAGGGAGACACAGGGGGAGAAATCCCACATGGAACAGGGGCAGAAAAGGGTTGGGGAGATGTTGAACGAATTCTTATGAATTGTGAATTCTGTAAAAAGAGTTGACTCTCAAGTGCTCTGCACTGAGAAATGAAGCAGCTCCTTGGGTTTGGTCATGGAGGGTCTCAGAGTAGGGGAGGGGGAATTCCAGGCAAAATGACATCAGGAATTTATGGCAGAGTTTTCTCTGCCCTCAAAACTGACTTTCCTTGGAAAGCTGGATGTTCCCTACGGGTCTTCATTCCAAAACCTCCTCTCTGATGATGCTCCTGTAGTTATTGCTGCTGTCATTCCACATTTTCTTGTTCTGCATGTCCTTCTCCTTCAAACTTCACCCCAAAAACTTCTCCTGAGCAAATACGCACAAAAAAGGGATTTTTTTAAGCTGATCTAACTCTCTAAATTTCTATTTTAAGCCATTAAACCCAGCCCAGCCTTCCCAATAACCAATTTTTAGGCCAACCCACACAGTGCGCCTGAAATTATCCCTGCTGCTACTTGTTTGGAAAAAAAAAAAATATCCTGCAATGAATTACACATAGTTATTGACCCTGGAGTATAAATAATGAAGGTAGGAAGCTTTTAAAATGTACATTATTAAACTGGTAGAATGTTCAGTGCTAGACAGACAGCAGTGGTTTAGCAATTAAATGCACATTTATGAATCCCTTCCAAACAGAGATTATGAATTCAAAAATTTCAGTTTTAAGATAATTAAAAAAAAAAACAGATCCAGGTAACTAAATTGTCTTTGAGCTGTACAATCTTTAATTTAAAATTGTATATTATATATTCAATTGTATAAAATAAAAAAATTTAAATAATAAACATAAAATAGTTTAAAAATGAAAAAATTAATTTAAATAATAAAAAATAATTTAAAATAAATGAACCCACAGACATGGCAGCTTCTTTTAGGGCCTGTTCCAAGGGAATGGAAAACCTTTCCTTTTAATCTTCTGCTGGAATTTTCAGCCACGTAAATTCAGCTGAAAAAGGAAAGGATAGGGATGAGAGAAAAGCCTTGAAATAGTTTGGGATCTTGGTCCCCAAACCAAGGAACTTCTTGGGTATCTCTGGAAAGGGGCAAGTTTGGGTAAATTTTCCAAGTTTTACAGAGCTTGTGATTCCCTCTGGGTTTTCCCTGGGGAAGATGATGATGGGAAGGAAAGAAAAGGAAAAGAAACCATTGAAGTCTGAGCAGAGGCTCGAGCTCAACGTTGGGACAATTTTAAACACGGTCCCATGGGCAGTGCTGGCACTGGAGGCACCCAGAGCTTTTGGGTTCGGGTGGTTCCACATTTGGGGTTTTCAATAAGGCAGGAGGTGCAGAAAAAAGGAGCTGGAGGTTTCTGAGGTTTTCTGGGAGCTTTTTCCCTCGGTGCCATTGAGGGGCCCTCTGGGGACTCGGGATCAGAGACGGGGACAGGATTGAGGCCTGGCTCGAGGCCCGGCTCCTCTCCAAGCTGCCCCAACCCACAGGGGCTGGAACAGATCTAAATCTCTGTGGGTTGTGCAAAGCTTCTCACAGAGCCTGGGAAATCAATCAGGAGATCATTTCACTGGGGACCAAAGGGAACATTGAGAATCATGGAATGGTTTTGGTTGGGAGGGACCTCAAAGATCCTTAAAATCCAAACTCCTGCCATGGGTAAGAGCATTTTTCACTGTGCCAGGCCCCAGTGTCCAACCTGGCCTTGGGCACTGCCAGGGATGCAGGGATGGAATTCCATCCCAGCCCTGCCCACCCTGCCAGGGAACAATTCCTGCCCAAAATCCCATCCAGACCTTCCCTCTGGCAGTTTAAAACCATTTCCCCCCATTCCACCGCTCCATGCCTGTATAAAATTCCTTCTCATCATTTTATTTTATTTTATTTTATTTTATTTTATTTTATTTTATTTTATTTTATTTTATTTTATTTTATTTTATTTTATTTTATTTTATTTTATTTTATTTTATTTTATTTTATTTTATTTTATTTTATTTCATTTTACTATATTTCTTTTTATTTTATTTTACTGTATTTTATTGCATTTTCATCTTTATTTTATATTTTATTTTGTTTTATTTTATTCTATTTTATATTTTATTTCATTTCATTTTACTTTATTTTATTTTAATTGTTTCTATTGATTTTATTTCGTTTTATTTTATTTCTATTTTATTTTACTCTATCTTATTCTATTCTATTTTCTATTTTATTTTATTTTAATTTGATTTCTTTTCATTTTACTTTATTTTCTTTTAATTTAGCCTTTATTTTATATTTATATTTATATTTATTTTATTTTATCTTATATTTAAATTTCATTTCATTTTATTCTGTTTTGTTCTATTCTATTTGATATTTTATTTTTTAATTTAATTTAATTTAATTTTATTTTATTTTATATTTAAATTTTATTTCATTTTATTCAATGCAGCTGATATTTGAAATGCCCCAAACCCCGATGTTTCCCCACACTGGATTGGGCTGGGGACAGCCGGGCTCCCTGTGTGGCATCTCCCCATTGCTCCATCCCGGCTGGGGATGCCGAGTTCCAGCCCGGAGCGAGCAATCCCTTCCTTCACTGCGTTAATCAACATTTTGGGAACGGCAATGGCAGTTCCAGGCTGCGCCTTTCCCACCCTTGTGCCAGGGACACGGACCTGTCCCTGTGGCTGTGACAAACCGGGAATATTTCCTGCATGACCCAGGTGCCAGCCCTGCACACACACACAGCACATTCTGGAGCAGGATTTTCCCAAGAGAATTAGAAATGCAGCTTTGCTGGGAGCCAAACCCTGTTGGGTTTCCTGGGGTGGTTTTGGGGTCCCCAGAACGAAGGAGGAATTGATGAATCTGACTCCAGGTTCTCAGAAGGCTGATATATATATAATATAATATAATATAATATAATATAATATAATATAATATAATATAATATAATATAATATAATATAATATAATATAATATAATATAATATAATATAATATAATATAATATAATATAATATAATATAATATAATATAATATAATATAATATAATATAATATAATATAATATAATATAATATCATATCATATCATATTATATTATATTATATTATATTATATTATATTATATTATATTATATTACATTACATTACATTATATTACATTATATTACATTATATCATATATTATATTATAATTATAATTATATAATATATTATATATAATATATAATATATAATATATAATATATAATATATTATATATTATATATTATATATTATATATTATATATTATATATTATATATTATATACAATATATAATATATAATATTCCGTTATTCCATTATTTCCTACCCACCAGAGGCTGGACTTTCCTGCTCTAAGGAAAACCTTAACCGTCAGAAGTGTAAATTCCATGAAATAATATGTAAGGTTTGGTCTAAGGGATAAAATATTGGAATTCTTCCTCATTTAAATAGTTCAAGCAAACAAACTGCAACGAATTAAAATTTCACAGTTGGAAGTGTTTTAGTGTTCCAATCCATTTAGAAGGTTCTGGGAGAAAATAGCCCCTGAGTCTGAACAGAAACCCCAGACTGAGCTCACCCAAGAAATCTGGAGGATTTTTTGCTGTTTGAATGTGAAAATAAGGATGAATCTAAAAGAAGTGGCCAGGCCCCCGGGGATCATATCCTGGTCAGCCATTCCCCATGTGCAGCAATTCCCATTTTTGATTTCCTTTTTCTACCTCTGCCAAGGTCAGGATTGAAGGCACCTGAGACCATAGTGCACGTTCAGATTCAGGTGTTTATTGTTTCATGCCAATATTACAGCCTCACAGCAGTGATTTCTGCAGTATTTCACTAACAGGGCACAAAATGGCCAACTATCTCCGGTTACAAGATCTTTTAGGGCTAAACTGTTACCCCTGTTCTTCTAAAGTTCTTCTAAGCCTTCTGATGTTCACATTTCTGTAATGGAGTTTCTCACGCGCTTTTCATGTAAATAAATGATTGTTTTGCGTTCCTTTCTGGAGGAGGAGAGAATTGATGGGCTGTTGGTTCGACCAGTGTGGTTGGAGAGGTGACAATTTCGTTCTCCAACCCATGGTGACCTGTGGAATTCTATAAATGTCGAGGTCGGGAAATAAACGTGCTCTTTTATACTTTGGGCATCTCAGCGTGTGAGTGTCGTTCATTTTGTGTCGTGTTGCAATGCTAAACTGTCTAATTAAGAAATAACACCTAAATCATTATTAAATTGCACCTAAAAATTATTATTATTAAAATAAAATATTATTAATAATATTTATTGTTTTGACGTTTAATATTTTATTAAAATATTATAATGTTATTTTAATATTTACTATTAATAATTATTATTAAATTGCACCTAAATTGTTATTAAATTACACCTAAAAATTACTTTTAACCCAATACCCAACCACCCATGCCTGCAATGGGGACTTTTTTATCCAGTGGCACAAAACCACCCAAACCCATGGAGAAGAAGGAAGAAGGTAAAGAGGAACAACGTGCCTCCACCCAAACTCTAAATTTTCCACCCTGTGATATTACACACTTCTCACCAACTCACACACTCGTAATCCCAGTGCTATCAATGAATTGTGGAAGCTTTTTCCATGCCCTCGGGTCAAACGCAGTGCTCCCTTGGGAGTCAGTCTGTCTGTACAGAAATCCTAAAATTCTCAGCATCCAGAACTCCAACACAGCAATGCATTCTTTCCCCAGCCCTGATCCCATGGGTGCTGCCCCTTCCCTCCTCCCACCCAGCCAGAAGTTGCCCTGTGTGTCTCCAGCGCTGCCACACTTGGCCCAGCATGAAGATGAGGAAATCTTCCTCCACGACCACCAGAAGAGCCCCAGTGGGAGCAGCCAGAGGCCCCAAAACGAGGGGATCTCGCTCACTTTGTTGGCAGAGAAACATCTTCTCCCTGACTAAAAACATCCATGAGAAAGAGCCTGATCTGGAGTTAACGACCCAAAGGTTTTGTGAGAGCGCAGAAAGCTCTAGAGTCTCCTGGTCTGGGACAAAGCAGAGGGGGAGCATTTCCATGAACGCTCCAGGATGTTATTTTATGCTCATGGGGCTTTTTCCTGTCTTTTCCTGCAAAACCCAGCACGTGCTGTGCAGAGGGAAGACAAGACAGAGCAAACCACAGAGGTCACGACTCCGATCCTGTGGGAAGCCGCTCTCCAAACTGGAAATTTAAGGTAAAGATCTGCTGTTGATAAACACTTGGTGCATATTTAAGGCCACCACTGTTCCTTGGGTGCCCTTTGCTGGTGTAAATAAACTTCAGCTCGGTTTGTGGCAAACCTCAAAAATTTGAGGCTCAGCAGACGACACACAGTTAGGAATCTGTTCCTGTGCATGGGTTTAACGCTGCCCTGATCATGTGGGAACCTTCCTGAAATCCCAAGATTTTCCAAGGAAAACAGTGATAGAGGGTTAGAGGAGTGTCACATTCACATTTTCTGAAAAATCCCTTCACCCAGGGTTTTTCTCCTGGGAAGCTGAGAAGCCTCAGAGAAAAAGGAAAACAATTCTTATCTCATTTGCTTCTCCTGTGTTTGCTCCTTTGGAATGTGTTTGGAGATTGTTTACCCACAGGTGATTGTTCCATTGGATTAATGTGAGTTGTTTTCACTCTTTGGCCAATCATTGCCAAGCTGTGTCAGGACTCTGGAGAGAGTCACAAGTTTTCATTATTATCCTTTTAGCCTTTTGTCAGTATCCTTTCTGTATTCTTTAGTATAGTTTAGTATAGCATTCTTTAATATAATATAGTATCATAAAACAATAAATTAACCTTTTAAAACATGGAGTCAAATTTATCATTCCTTCCTTCGTCAGGGGAAAACCCAAATAAAATAGAGGAGCCTCCTCTATTTCTCCTAAATATTCATCCCACTCCAAGGACAATGCCATCACCTCCTCTCCATTCCATCAGTTTTATTCATTTCCATGATAAGTCTGGGAGAGAGTGATACAACCCTACAAACACCTTTGCCTGAGGCAGGGAGAAAAGGCACATTCCTGGGATTTATCTTGAGTCCACACCCCTACAAAACCCAAGGAAGCCTCCTGGAGTGAAGTCCGTGTGTTTTCATCACCATCACCTGATTTTTGGGAGCACAAGGAACACTCAGGAGCTGCACTTCTGGAACGTTCCGAGCAAAGCCAGATGGATCTCAGATTCCTTGGCTCTCAACTCCTGGATTGTGCAAAGCTGGTGGCTGCCCTGCTGGAAAATCCTAAATTGCTCAGTACAGGGGGTTCTTTGTCTCCGCTGCTTGGAATGATGAGCGGGGAGAAAGCAGAAGCAGCAGCAGTTTCACCCTGGTCACTGCAGCTTGGGGACGTTCTTGGGAGAAATCCGGCTCCCCGAAGCTCCTGAGAGGGCAGTGGAAATGGAAAAAAATGGAAAAATAGTCCAGAAAAATATTTAGCGTGTGTGACAGCCACACCTGTGCTCCAAAGGACATAAAATCATGGAATTCCAGAATGGCCTGGGCTGGAAGGGACAACAAAGGTCATCTCATTCCATCCCCCTGCCATGGCAGGGACACCTCCATGTTCCAGCCCCAGTGTCCAACCCGGCCTTGGGCACTGCCAGGGATCCAGGGGCAGCCAAGCTGCTCTGGGAATTCCATCCCAGCCCCTGCCCACCCTCAAAGGGAAGAATTTTTTTCTCAATATCCCATCCAGCCCTGCCCTGTGTCATTTTGGAGCCATCCCCCCTTGTCCTGTCACTCCACCCTTTTTAAAGTCTCTGTCCATATTTCTTGAGCTCTTCAGGGACTCAGCCAAAATTCCAGCTATGGATGCCCCAAGTTCAGTTCATCCAGCTCTTTCTAGTCGACCACTAGAATGTGGAATTCAGTGAGTTTTTCCAACGTATTCCCGAGGTGCTGAAGGTGCTAAGGGATGATCTTGGAGGGCTTTTCCAGCCTAAATATCTCTGAGATTTTCTCTTGGTCCCTCTGGTTAGGGCCAGGCTTTATCTGAGGTGGGGAGATGTGCCCACCTCAGCTAGGGCACTTTGGTGGGAGATTTCCCCTCTGGAAGTTCTTCCATGTGGCAGAAAATGCTTTAAAGACAGAGAGAGTGACCTGGAGATCACTCTCTTTTTGAGAGAGTGATTTCCAGCAGAATCCCTCAAATTAAACCTTCATTCCGTGACTCAGAGGATGCTGTTTTAACAAGGGGCAGAAATTGTCTTGAGTAACACAAAACCAAAATCTTTGGCTCAAGGAGTTTTGCTGATCCCCTTTCGTGTATTTAATTTCATGGTTTTGGCAGCACCATCCCAATAAAGCTGAACTCTCCCGTTCCCTGCGCAAAAATTCCTTGTTTGGAGCCACGTCCATGCTCCTTTCCGCCAGTCTGCTCCACGCTTCATTGCTAATTCCTGATTTTCCTCCTCCCTGGCCACTTGTGTCCGTCTGTCCCAGGTGGAATTTGCCAATCCTGGGGGTCGGGCTGTTCCTGGCAGCGCTTGGCCGCGGTTCTTTCCGAGCTCCAGTTCCTTCCCGCCCACCCACATGGACAGGACGGGCAGTGCTGGCTGGAATCCCCACAAGGAGCCAGGAAAACGCACAAGCCTTGGCTTGGTTTGGGGTTTTAGCAAAGCCCCACAACAGGAGCGGGACTGGGAACGGCAGAGCGGTGTGGAAATGGAAGGAAGCGCAAACCCCAGGAGCGGCCGCTACCAGAAAACCGCTTTTAAAAAAAATATATATATATAAGACAAACAAGCTCCTCTTTCAGCTGGTTAAAAAACCTCTTTCAAGGTTCAAACATCTGGCTCCTTCTCCAGCCTTTTATTGGGAATTCTGTCCCAGACACCTCCAGCTCTGTGTTTCTCCATGGGAGGGATGAACAGCTGCAGTTTTTGGGAATGCGCTCCTCCCTTCTTTCCTGGCAGGTAGAGGCAGCTCTGGAACATTCTGAGGAACCTTTGCACCAACAATGGCAGCCAAAATCTTCCTGAGGATGACAAATTTTGGCCCTACTGAGTTGGTTTTTTTGTGGTTTTGGTTTTTTTTGGGTTGTTTTTTTTTTTTTTTTTTTTTTTTTGTGTGTGTGTGTGTGGTTTTGGAGTTTTTATGGTTTTTTTTTTGTTTGTTTGTTTGTTTGTTTGTTATGTTGGCTTGGGTTTTTTTGCTTTGTTTTAGGTTGTTTTTTTGTTTGTTTCTTGGGCTTTTTTTGTTTGTTTTGGTTCGGTTTTTTTTTTGTTGTTGTTGAGGAAACAGTGCAAAATGTTCAGGAAGCAACAGGTTGGACACAGAGGTGACCCCAAAATTTGTCTGTTCAGTGAAGCAGATGAGCCACCACTAAACCTGATGGAACTACAGCAGCTTGGAGGCCGAGCCGGAGCACAAAGAAGCCCTGAATTATTTAAAAACATATCAAATTTAGAGCACCACAGGAGGCAGAAAACTGCCGGAGTTCCTGGATGTGATGCAACTGATGTAACTCTGCTGGCCCAGCACATCCTGAGGTGCTCCTCTGGGATGCGCTGAACCACCAAAATTCGCAGCGTAAATTCTCAGAATAGGCATAAATTATTTTTAAAAAGCAAAATTCCAACACTGGCAAAGCAGAAAGAAATCTGCAGGTGGTCCTGGAAGAGGTGATTTGCCAGACTGGAGATTTGGGCACACCCACATCAATGTCCTCACGGAGAACAGAAACCCAGCCCTGTAGGAAAAAACAGGATTGAGAAGCAGGGGAAGGCAACTTGTGGTTTATGAATTCCAGAAAATTGCACTTCATTTGAGGAAAACGCGAAAATTCTGGTCATTAAATCTGAGTAAGAGCAGGATTGGTGTTGCCTGGCTCGTGGCAGGGACTGAGGATGGATTCCAAGGAAAACAAGAGTTCCCATCAGCAGGATTGTCCGCCCAGCTTCCAGCAATGGGTGACTCCTCAAACCCTTGAGCCACAAGTTGGATCTGCACCGTGGTGTGCAATAATATGTGTTGAAGTTCTCCTCAGAATTTTTCCAATTTGCATTTCTGATGTCCAATTCAGTTCCAGAGTTCTGCATCTGAATATGGGGCAGATTTGTCTCTTTTTTAATTTGACCTGATGAACACAGAGGTGAACACAACCAGGAAGTGGTCGTTTCCTTATTGACATTTTCCTTATAATTTTTCCAATTTATTGAAGTTTTCCTTATAATTTTTGAAGGAAAATTTTTATTGAAGCTTTCCTTATAATTTTTCCAGCTGAAGTTTTCCTTAAAATTTTTCCAATTTGCATTTCTGATACCCAATTCAATTCCAGAGAGTTCTGCTTCTGAATGTGGGGTAGATTTGTCTCTTTTTTTAATTTGACCTGATGAACACAGAGGTGAACACGACCGGGAAGGACAAAGATCCTGAGTGAGTCGTTCCAATTCCTAATCCATTCCAAAAAGTGCCATTCCTTTTTTTGGGAGCCCTTGTCTTAGCACATGAAGAACCTGGAGAAATGGAAAAGGTTTAATAAACCAGCCCTGTGTTCTTCCCTAATATTTTTTCCATAAACAACTGTTTAATTAATTAATTTTGGAATTTTAAAGCATTAATTTAAAACATTGCAGCATTAATTTTGCTGAATTTGGGATTCAGCATTAATTTGGGAATTTTAAATTTCAAATTCAGGTTGAAGAGTATTATTCCAATGCTGCAATGACCTTAGCCTGAAGCTGTGAGTGGAGTAAAAACCAAACTTTCACAACATTTTACCTCCAAAAAACCTGAGACAATGAAGGTGTTTCCCTTACAAAATCTTCCTGTATCTTGTTGACAAATATTATAATAAATCTTTTTTGGTTTGATTATCTCATCCTATATCAAGACAAAATAATATTAATTATGTCGCAAGTAGTTTTATTTTGCTAATTAGCTGTGTGGACCTAAATCCTTGTCTTTTACAAAATTAAAATCTTTAATTGTGCTGAATTTGGGATTCAGCATTAATTTGGGAATTTTAAAAAGTTGCTTTGAAATTCAGGTTGAAGAGCATTATTTTAATGCTGCAATGAACTCAGCCTGAAGCTGGGAGCAGAGTAAAAACCAAATTTTCACAACAGTTTACTTCCAAAAAACCTGAGACAATGAAGGCGTTTTTCTTACTTCCAAAAAACCTGAGACAATGAAGGCATAAAATCTTCCTGTATCTTGTTGACAAATATATAATAAATATTTTTTTATTATCTCACCCTATATAAAAATTAATATTAATTATATTAATATTATAATAGTAATATATTATATTATATTATATTATATTATATTATATTATATTATATTATATTATATTATATTATATTATATTATATTATATTATATTATATTATATTAATATATTGACATTGTAATATTACTTAATTATTAATTAAAATATTAATTGTGTTGAAAATAGTTTTATCTTGCTAATTAGCTGTGTGGACTTAAATCCTTATCTTTTACACAGGGAATGGAGAAAGTCAGATGGGCCACAGGATTCTAGATATTTTTTAATGGATTTTATGATGGAGGAGAAGAGGTTGTGTGAGGATCTTACAGCAACTTTCAATATCAAGATGAAGGGATAGAGGGAAGCTGGAGAGGGACAATTCATGAGGAGATGGAGGGATGGGACAAGGGGCTGGAGCAGCCTGGGACAGTGGGAGGTGTCCCTGCCATGGCAGGGGTGGCACTGGGTGGGCTTTGATGTCCCTTCCATCCCAAAGCACCCTGTGATTCCATGATTTTTTTTCCAGTAGTCACTGATGTATTTAGGTGCTCTTTCTCATCAGACTCTCATATTTAAAGTGGGAAGAATAACGTATTTTAATTTTTCCAAGGATGACGTCCACATTTCCATTTGTTTGGAAGCCTCTCTGGGCCGACTGCGCTGTTTGGCTGGAGCTGCTGCTGGTTTTGTCAGACCGTTCCTCACATCAGGGCTTCTCCAGGAATTCTGGAGCCTCCAGGGCCTCCATCCATGGCTGAGGGTGGCAGCAGCACCTGGAGGAGCTGCAGGAGGAGTTGAGAAGCACAACCAGTGGGACTGATCAGATCTCTGTGGTCCAACCTCAGCTCCGCCTGCTCCAGGGGGGCCCCTCTGCCACCCTGCACATGTCGCCACTTCAGAGGGCAGGGGAAGCCACAGGCTGAGCAGGGACAAACTGCCACCTCAGGAGTCACACGGGAATGGGGCTTGTCCTCTGTGCTCCCCACACTCACAAAGTGGGGCTGATAACTCTCAGAGATAACAGCATTATCTCTGCGAGTTCCTGGCTGCCTCCAGCAGCTCTGCAAGGTGAAATACTCTTATTAACAAAGCTTTCCCTGAAGTCTGAATTACCAAGCCACTAACAGGATGCTTTCCTGATTAAAATTCCCCCATTTAGGGCATCAGAGGTGCTTTAAATCCCCCGGTGGTCTCACACTGCTGCTGGTGGCTTGTGGGGACGTGCTTTTGGCAAAGTGAACAAGCAACATTTCCCTCTTGGGTTCAGCCTTGGAGGAGGGAGGTTTCCTGAAGGAAAAAGTGAGCAATGAGGATTCAGATCCTCTGTGTGCCAGGTTTGGGTGGGATTTCACTGGCACACATCCTCCATGGAGCAGTGGGCAGGACAGGGAGCAGCAGCAGGATTTACTCGTCCCCTGCTCTGCTGAGGCCAGGTTGGACAGGGCTTGGAGCAAGCTGGAATAAAGGAAGGTGTCCCTGCCCATGGCAGAGGATCTTCAAGGACCTTTCTGTGAAAAATGCCTACTTTACGATTGGCTTCTCACAAATACTAAAATAATTATATGTGATATGTTAGAAAGTTATGCTGTATTAGTTTTCTTAAGTAGTGTGTTAAATATAGTTTTAGGTTGAAACATAATGTTAAAATAGAAACTATGCTAAAGAAAGGACTCACACCAGACAGCAGCCACAGGACTCCTGAATCTTTCACAGAAAAAGAATTTATTGCTCCATCATCAGGAGAAATGAATTTCTTCCTGCCTCAAAGGTGCTGTCAGGATTCAGAGGAAGGAGCTGACACTGCCCAGCCAGAATCCTGCGTTTGAATGGAATTTATGCATCATGGATGAGCTGTGTGAATATGCAACAGGTTATTGTTTTTAGGGGTTAATCCTCTGTTAACGTGGGGCCTTTTTCAGGCTTATTTTGCCCAGAAAAGGTACCCGGACATCCATAACTCTTTGTTCTTATTGACTCATATTGTCCCAAATCCTAATTGTCCAAATTATTATTACTCTGATTATATTGCTATTTTTATAACCATTTTATTACTATTAAACTTTTAAAAACAAGTGATTGGCATTTTTCACACTTTCCAACCCAAACCATTCTAAGATTTGAGGTTTCCAATCTCTAACCTGAAGGTTTGATGTCTCTCATCTCCACAATTTCATGTTCTGCAGTGTGAACTGCCCATTTTCTTCCAAAGAGAAGGGTCCTGTCATTTAAGACCTGCCCTAAGGAAATGAACTTTCTCTGCTTCCCAAAAAAGAAGCCCAAGGTAGAGTTTGCTGCCTCAAAATACCTGAAATCAGACAGAAATGGTCAAAGTAGTAACTTTGTAATAGTAATTTATACTAGAACTTTTTTATTTTTCTTTTTTGAAGAGTACTTCCCATTCTTTAAATTTTTTTTTCATTCTTTGAAATGTTCCTATTGGATCTGGTGGCAGTTTTGTGAGGACCACGATAGGAAATTTTCCGTCTAAATTGTGAGTCTCACAACCCAACAGTGATGATTAAACCTTTCTGTCTCAATAAACTAATTACAACAAGTAATTATGAACAGCTTTATCTTTTCACAGATTGGAATTCCTGGAATTGAGGTTGGAAGGATCCTTCTTGCAGCAAGTTGCAAAATGAGGCCCTGAGGGTGTGAGATTCTGGATCCAGACCCCTCCCAGCCAAGGAAAAGAGCTCTCAGTTCTCCTCATGATTTTACTGAAGCTGGACTAATGAAGTATTGATATTCCCTACATGGATTAATTGCCTGGAATTTATGGGATATAAATTCCCATTTCTTTTTCTGCCAAGTTAATGATACCCTGCAACCCCCACCCAAAATACAAAGGGGACAGAAGTTTTGCAGAAAAATGAAAGCAAATTCTCCACTCTGGAACATCAGCATTTGCTGAGGACAATCCAAGATGAATTCCAGGCCACATTTTTTTAATTCCTGTTAAAATTCATGTGGGGTGGATTGCAACAGCTCAGCTGCAACTGGGTCTGCACAGAGGAAACTCTGAGCTCCAGCCTCTGGCTAAATGATGGAATTAAGGGTAAATATGGTTGTTAAAAGTAGTTTTTTAAAAGCAGTCTGATTCAATTTAGGTTTTTTTCCCTCTTCCAGGCTTGACATAGCACAGGAATAAGGTGGATGTGAGATATCAAAAAAAAACCAAAAACAGGCAAATTCCAAAGAAGGCAATCGATGGAGGCAATCTATATCTCATTCACATTGTTGAATAAATAATAACAGAGGAGGTCTAAAATTAGATTTGAGAAGAAACCTGAACTGGTCTGGGCACAGACTGATGCAGCCTCACTACTGGACTGGGATTTCAGCTGGGAATGGGGATGGGAACAGGAACAGGAATGGGAATGGGAATGGGAATGGAATGGGAATGGGAATGGGAATGGGAATGGGAATGGGAATGGGAACAGGAATGGGAATGGGAATGGGAATGGGAATGGGAATGGGAACGGGAATGGGAATGGAATGGGAATGGGAATGGAATGGGAATGGCAATGGGGAATGGGGAATGGGAATGGGAATGGGAATGGGAATGGGACTGGGAATTGGAATGGGGCTGCTCTGGCTCCTCCTGGCTGGGCCCCAGATGTTTGTCCCAGGGGAAGGAGGGGATGGTGCTCCTGGAAATCCATCACTTCTGGAGGAAATCTAAAGTTTGAGGTGATTCAGGGGATTTTTCTGTTTGCAGAAATTGATCTTAATCCCAGACTGGTTTGGATGGAAGGAACCTTAAAGATCACCTCATCCACCCCCTGCCACGGGCAGGGACACCTTCCACTGTCCCAGGGTGCTCACGGCTCTGTTTGCATCCTGAGCTGAAGAAAACTGGGAAAACTAGGATTTGAGGCCAAAAGTTGATAAATCCCCTAAAAATCAGTGCTCAGAGGAGAAGGGTGTTGGTTATGGCACTGCAGCAAACTGGAGCTGATCCCTGCTCCTGAGTGACAGCAGGGCAGGAAATTGAATTCCCTCCCCCCTGCAGCCAGCAAGGGATGACTGATGTCTAAAATGCTTGGGAATGTTATCTTCAAATTCTCCAAAATAACAAAGTTCACCTTTGCAACGATGTTCCCTTTATTTTCATTTGTTTGACATGATCTGCTCAGTTTGACCCCAACTTCCAAACAAATTCAGATCCAGGGAGAATGTTCAGGGTTTTTGGTTTTTTTTCCTGAAAATACCATCTGGTCTATATGGAATATTGAAGCCTGAAGTTATCCATGTCCCACACACCCCACAGACAGAGCTTTCCAAATGCTGGACCCCATTGGGATTTTTATAAAATTAATATCCTTTTATTGATATTAATCAATAATGACCAAACTTTTGGAGAAAGAGCAGTAAATACAACCATCAATCCCACTTCAATAGAATTGCCCAGAAGGTCAGATCACTTTGTCTCTGTCTGAGCAAAGAGGATGAAAAAATATCTCAGGTGGGGAAGGGAGCCCTGGAAAGGATGGAGGGATGGATATAGAACTATGGAATCATGGAATGGTTTGGGTTGGAAGGGACCTCAAAGATCAACTCACTCCAATCTCCTGCCATGGCAGGGACACCTCCCACTGTCCCCAGTGTCCAGCCTGGCCTTGGGCACTGCCAGGGATCCAGGGGTGGAATTCCATCCCAGCCCTGCCCACCCTGCCAGGGAACAATTCCTCATTGCCAATATACATGGCCTTCCTAAGCCAGCATACCTTATCTCAGTTAATTTTTTTTTTTTTTTTAATTTTTGAAAATTCTCACAAATCCATTTCTCACTGCTGCAGTTACTGTTTTGGCCTGACAAGTAAATGTGGGTTTGCAGACGATAGAGAGGAAGATGTTGGTGTGGATGTGTGTCACAGACATCTTTTCATGAAAAATCTTTTCTTTAGGATTTTTCCTCCTGAGAGGCTGAGAGGCTTCAGGAACAAAATGTAAACATTGATTATCTGCTGCTGTGGAATGCAACAGGGTCTCTGGGACTGGCCCATGTTGGATGTTTGTAATTAATGGCCAATCACAGTCAGCTGGCTCGGACAGAAAGTCTGAGACAGCTGCCTTTGTTATCATTCTTTCCTTTCTATTCATAGCTTAGCCAGCCTTCTAGTGAAACCTTTTCTTCTACTCTTTTAGTATAGTTTTAATGTAATGTATATCACAAAATGATAAATCAAGCCTTCTGAACATGGAGTCAGATCTCTGTTTCTTCTTCCATCTAAAAACCCCTGTGAATGCCGTCACAGATAAGCCTAAATATATCTTTGTCTGAAGCATATTTACAGGAGGAATATATGGCTTTTTCTAGGAAATTGTTCAGGGGGGACTGTTTGGTTCCTGTCCTTAAGTTTGAGGTGAAGTCCTCCAAGCCTATGAGATGCCTTTTTCACCTAATCAAGGAGAGAAACTTCTGAGCTTATTTCCTTTTTAAATAGACAAAAAAGAGTTTTGTCACTCTGTCAACACAATACATGAGGCAGGATCTTTTTCTGGGAGGCCACACCAAAACCCACAAACATTTTTTGCACCTTGAACTGAATATTCAGAGGGACTTTCACTTTAATTTGCTTTTCCAGGGGGGCAAACCCAGCAGGAATTCGTGGAGAAAAAGGAATTTCTTTTCCAGCCCTGCCCTCTGGCACTGGCAGCCATTCCCTGTGTGCTGTCCCTGCATCCCCTGGCAATTGTCTCTCTCCAGCTTTCCTGGGGCTCCTCCAGGCCCTGCAAGGCCACCCTGAGCTCAGCCCAAAGCTTCTCCTGTGCAGGTGAACAATGCCAGCTGTGCCAGCCTTTCCTGCCAGCAGAGCTGCTCCATCCCTCTGCCCATCCTGGAGCCTCCTCTGGGCTCTGCAGCAGCTCCAGCTCCTCCCTGCGCTGGGATCCAGGTGGGCTCTCACCTATGGGACATCTCTTGCTCTGCCTCTTCCCAAAATCCTGAGCTTTCCCCACCTTCTGGCAGCTTTAAACCTCGCTGCTCCTTTGGCAAAACCAGCCACACTTACCAGAACTGGTAATTGCTGAGTTTCCCATCATTTGGAGATGCCAATTTGCTTCATCCTGCTTTTCCTTTGGAGTGGGAAAAGCCTCTGAGTGCTGCTGTGGAGTCAGCAGCTGGACAGAGCTCACAGGAGGGCTCTGAGGAAATATTATCGGGAACAAGAAATTCTGGGCCAGAAATCTGGGAGAAGGATTAGGAGAAATCAAGGAAAAAGGCTGTGGTCGAGAAAGACTGAAAAAAGAAGGAAGCAAAACCCAAAGGAGACCTCTGAGGTTTTAATCAGTTTAGGAGCCAGACTTAATTTCTTGATGCAAAAAAGATGGAAATTGTTCGTAAGATGGAAAAAATAAAATCCTTTAGGAAGAAGAAACACCTCGAGACAAACTGTTTTGTGTCTGGGCAGAAACAGGAATTATACAAATAATCAGAGGAGCAGCATCAGTCACACGGGCAGAGAGAGATGATTTCTAACCAGGTATCTGCTTCCTCTGGCTGGAGGATTTTAGATGGCTTATAATGGATTGCTAAAATGGCACACTCATTACTGTCAAAATGAGTGGATAACTCTCAAGCAGCACAGATATTTTATTTATGAGCGAATAAAAGAATTTTATAGCTGCCTATCACTGATCTGCAATGCTGGAATGGAGTAAAATCAATTCAAAGTTAAAACAAAACAGGAAAAAATGGAGGGAGAGGAAAGGATTCTTTCCTGTTGTTATTATTTTTGTTCTTTCACTTGTTTGTGCTTTGATTTGGGGCTTTTGACTTTGATTCCTGCTTGGATTGAAAGGCAAATTGAAGTGTAGCAGGCAGGCTTTAATGAAGAGATGTGCAGAGTCTCTGATGTATTTGAGGGAACCTTTGCTGCTTGTGGTTTTGTATATGGTTATGGTAAATAACCCTCAGGCTGATTTTTGTGGTCTGCCCTTTGCTGTGGGTACTTGACCACCAGAGACTCGTTGAACCGAAATAACCCAAAGCCATGCCCAGCCTGCCAGTGCCACCACCCCAACAAATGCTGAGGAAACGGGGGTGCCCCCAGTGAGGAGCTGCCTGAACTGGGAGCTGCACTGCTGGGGAATGGCCCTGCTAACAAAGGGCAGCTCTGTTATCCTGGGCCTGTCACTGCAAAATCCCCTTTCCCCATGGCTGCCTCCTGCCAGCAGTGCCAGTAAATGAGCCCAAGTGGGAGCCAGGATGACAGGGCTGAGTGTGTCTCTGTCCCTCCTGGGGACAGCCCTGATGGGGGGCACTGAACCCGAACTGACAGAGCGTCCCCCCCTCGGGTCTCTGTGCTTGAGATGACCCCAAGGTATTAAAAAGTCTCTTTTTTGCCAGCCCCACAACCAAAGAAGAAGCTGAGATCCCTCGGTTCTGCTTTTCAAGGCTGTTTATTTTCTCTTACCTATTCCATTCTTTCTCTGACCTGCTGAGATCTGTCCTGCAGGTCGGGTTTTGGCACAAAATAACAACACACCCTTGGGCTGGTGTTAACTTTTTACACTACAAACTGCATGTCATGGTTTGGTGCAATGCTGGTGCCTTCATGGAAATATGTTCTGCTTAATGTTTGCTGTGAGATGGGAGTAGAAATAGAGCAAAGCAGGCTCTAGCTGAGGAATCCAGGGAAAAAACTTGATTAACTTACAATATGCTAAAGAAACACACACACAAAACTCAGAATGAAAACCTCCTAAAACATTCCTCCTCCTCCCCCCACCAAATTATTAACACAGCACAGTGAGACAAAACCTTGGGTTCTCAATCCAGTGACCACTTTCAGAGCTTTCTCCTGGGAGTTCTCTACTTTTAACCCCCTGTGTTCTCAGAAGTGTATCCATGTCCTCAGGAACCACACCAGATGCTGATATTCAAACCTGAGCATTTGTTAGTTTGACCCCAAACTCCCAAAAAACTCACTTCCTTTTCAAACCAAGGCACTGCTGTTCTTTATTTACAATAGTTTTCCAATACCCATCACCCATGTCAGACAGTCTGTCTCTACTCTAAACCAATCCAGAAGTGTCACCATCACAGCAGAAGATGGAGGACAAGAAGAAGAAGGAGAAGAAGGACAGGACATGCCCAGATTCCTCCATCTTGCCTCTTGAACCCCCATTCTAAATCCCCAAAATTCTACTTTTTCACCCTGTGACAAATTCGCTGTCATTCTACTCAAACCCTTGTGGCTTTTAGATCTCCACACAAAGTTGGGAATTGTTTCCATGGACTAAAATGGAAGGCACAGGTGGTTTTGAGTCCATGCCAGGGTCTGGAGTCACCCAGAGGAATGTCCTGGGTCCCAGCACCCTGGGGGACTCCCCTGAGCAGCATTTTCACTTTTCCTCCAGGAATTACTGCTGGGTTTGCCCCCCTGGAAAAGCAAATTAAAGTGAAAATCCCTCTGAATATTCAGTTCAAGGTGCAAAAAATGTTTGTGGGTTTTGGTGTGGTCTCCCAGAAAAAGATCCTGCCTCATGTATTGTGTTGACAGAGTGACAAAACTCTTTTTTGTCTATTTAAAAAGGAAATAAGCTCAGAAGTTTCTCTCCTTGATTAGGTGAAAAAGGCATCTCATAGGCTTGGGGGACTTCACCTCAAACTTAAGGACAGGAACCAAAAAGTCCCCCCTGAACAATTTGCTAGAAAAAGAAGAGAACAAAGGAACCAATGGCTTTTGTGGGGTGTTTTAGCAGGGGCAAGAACCTCTTGCACTTAGCTCAGTTTTTCTCTGTAAAGAGTTTTGTTATTTTGCCTTTTATTAAAATTTTCTGTTTCCAACACTGCCACAGAAGCCATCCTGCTGATTTTATGCCTGCAAAAGTAGCTGAGCTACCTTAGGTGAAAAAGACCTCTAAGAGCTTATGGGACCTGGCTTGAGGAGGCTCCTATTTCTAAATATTCCTCCTGTAAATATACTTCATAAAATATATATTTAGGCATTTACACACCAACATCTTCCTCTATGTTCATGGGTATACATCTGTGCACACATACATTGATTTTTCTTCAGGCCAAAACAGTAACTGCAGCTGTGAGAAATGGATTTGTAAAGAACTTTCAGAATTAAAAAAAAAAAAAAAAAATAAAAATCTCAACTGAGAAAAGGTGTGCAGGCTTAGGAAGGCCATGGGATAGAGATGACAGTGTTGAGAGAGAGAGTGAGCTAGAAATAAGTTTCAATAATTTCAAAATAATTTCTTGCAGAAAGATCAGATATTTTAGAGAATTAGAACTGTGAGAGATGCATTGTAGCAGGACCACGTGGGGAAAAAATAGAGGGGATTGGTGTTAAATATCAATAGAAATATAGGTGGTGTTAAATATAGTTAAAAATATAGGGGATTGGTGTTAAATATAGGAAAAATATAGGGGATTTGTGTTAAATATCAGTAAAAATATAGGGGATTGGTGTTAAATATTGGTAAAAATATAGGTAGTGTTAAATACAGGTAAAATATAGGTGATAGGTGCTAAAAATATAGATTAGGTAAAAATATAGATTAAAATATAGATGATTTGTGTTAAATATAGGTAAAAATATAGGTGATTGGTGTTAGAAATAATAGCAGCATTGTGTGGCAAAAGCTAATAGGCTGAAAAACATTTTTAAGGAATTGTAAGCAGGAAATAGGGTGGCTTCTGATGGAATGGCATTGAGTCTTACATCTCTTGTGTCTCACTATTCAGTAATAATAATAATAAAGAAAATAATAATTTAAAATTATGTAAATATAATAAATAATATATAAATAATGATAAATAATAATTTATTTATTAATATATTAATATTATATAATAATATTGTTGCAATATTGTAACAGAATCATTTAAAAATAAATGAATAAATAAATAATAATATAATGAAATATTTGAAATAATAATAATATAAAATAAATAATAATAGAATAAAATCTTTGCAAACACTTCTCAGCTATCCCATCTCTATAAAAGCCATGAAAACCAACATTGGGAGATGATTTTTTCCACCCCCAAGGTGAAAAGCCCAGTGGGAAGAGCAATCAAACACAAACAACGTGCACAGGGTGGGGGAAATGTCCCTGAAATGTCCCTGAAATGTCCCCGAACTTTCCAGGGGATGTCAGTCAGGCACTGAAGCACAAAGGCAGAAGCTCGACATGAGCAGGAAAAGGAACTCTCTGGGCAGAGTTCCCTCAGAGCGTGACATTTGTGATTCATCTCTCTATAAATCTGTGTCCATCTGAAGACAAGATTTCTATTTTTTTTCTCTCTCTTTTCCTGTGGAAATTTCTCACATAAAATTAGGGTGTTTTGGCTTAAAGCAAAGGCTGAATTTTAAAGCTCTGCTTTTTGAAAGCCTGGCTCTCTGTTAAATACAGATGTCTTCCAGGAGGGCAGCTGACTGCTAAAATAAATTCACTGCAGAGAAGTTGTTTGCTGAAAACCAGAAAATCTTCTGAATTTTGTTTAATGCAAAGGAGGGGTGGTGGGGTTGAGAAACAGCAAGAAAAATATCCTCTTCTGCTTTTCTCTTTTCATTTTTCCTCTTGCCTAAATATCATCAGGTAAATGAGAGCATCTTTTTAGGAGGTTTAACTGATATCAGAGAACAGCACTTAACACTGTCCTGACTGTGAAGTGATAAATCAAGGCATCACTGTCCTTGTCCTGCAACTTCTTCTGCAGCTCCAATTGGATTTAAACAGCTAATTTTCCTTCTTTTTTTTTTTTTTTTTTGCTTTTTTTTTTTTTGTTTTTAATCTTTTCTTCACTACTGATTTATCTTTGATGGAAAAAGATACAGTTTCCCAAACCAGGGACGTGAGGGAAGAGAAATAATTGAGATAAATAAGGAGCAAACACCTCTTGAGACCTCAAAAAGAAGATTTTTGGAGACCCCAAACAAAGATTTTCTAGGACCAAAACCTCACAAAGACAGAGTGGGCAGGTGGAGGTGTTGGGATAAACACTTATAACCTCATTTTCTCAGCAGTTTTGTGGTTTCTTTGAGGAACTCTCCCGAAGGATGGCAGCTCTGGCAGACTCAAATCCTGCCACAACACTTTTCTATTCAATTTCCAGGGGATAAAAACTGATCCCAATTTACCATCCTGTGCTGGGCCCCTTCCAAAGCCGCTCCTCTCCTGTGCTCCCCTGTTTTCCTCATCCCACCCTTTGTGCTCAGCCCCTTCCAGCTGTCAGTGAGGCTGGGAATGCATGTGAGCAAGTGGAGAAACCTGCTGAATGAGCCTAAAATTCCCCTTCAGAGAGCCAGATGATATTTGGGTTTTTTTCACTTACAAGAAAGGAGAGGCAGAAGCCAGCACAGCTGGCAAAGGAGAAATTAGTCTGCTGGAAAATAGACATTTTTCCACACCTCAGCTTTATAAAACTGACCCAAAACCAAGCCAGGATATGAAATCTGAGCAACTCAGACTGTAAGAAATAATGTTTTTTCTCAGTTCTTCTCCAGAGCTGAGCCAAAACCGAGGTGCAGAGCATCAACACCACAGCCAGGCAAACCACAGCGTTCCTGTCGCTGCAGGGAGATGAGAGCTGCAGAGTGATGAGGATTCCTTCCTGTTGGGAAAGAAACCCCCAGCAGAACGCTGGGGATTGATTTCCTATCCTTTCTTTATCTTGCGTCCCACACATCTGCGCCTCGGAGCAGAAGTAGCTGCAAAGAGCTGAGATGTCAGCGTGGGGTTCTGAGGAAACAGGGGCAGGAGGAACTGCCTGCTGTGAGCCAGGACAGGGAGGAAACTCTGCTGCTCTGCCGGGCCTTGTTCCTGCTGCTGGGCACTGAGAAACAGCTCAGTTGTTCCCTTCACGGGGGTTATTCCACAGCAACTCCACGGGACGGATCACATTCATACTCACACGGAGGGATAGCTGGATGCTGAAAGGCTTTTGGGGGGTTCAGATTTTTTTTTCCCCTGAACACCAAATTCATCAGCAGCAGCATCAGGAAGAAGTGTTGACCCCTGCATCCCATGACAGTTGCAGGTGATTATTCCAGTTATTTGTCCAATTCCAGCAATTTGCTCCCTGACAGTCGTGCACAAACTTGTCTCGGTTCAGAGAATCATTCTGGGCTGGAAGGGACCTCAGAGCCCACCCAGTGCCACCCCTGCCATGGCAGGGACACCTCCCACTGTCCCCAGTGTCCAGCCTGGCCTTGGGCACTGCCAGGGATGCAGGAATTCCATGCCAGCCGTGCCCACCCTGCCAGGGAACAATTCCTCATTGCCAATACCCATCTAACCCTGTCCTCCTTCAGCTTAAGGCCATTGTCCCTTTTCCTGTCACTCCATGCCCTTGGGAAAAGTCCCTCTCCAGCCTTCTCTAGGTCCTGGAATGGTCTTGGGGCTTAATGTAAGAAATTTTTGTAAACAAGTCTTACTTTAAATAGAATTCCCTCTTTCCTTCCCTTAGGAAACGAACAAAAATCATTATTTTTTACAAAACAAGGAGCTTTCACCTATCAGATAAGAAGCTAGGAAGCCCTTTCCCAAACCAAAGCCTTTTGATCAGAATACTTGAAAACATTTTCTTGCTCCACTTGTGTTACCTTGTAATTGAATTACCAAACCCTAAAGCCTGTCCTTCCTGATAAAGAACAAGTTCACCCTATCTGAGCATCAATCTGCACATTTAAATTTAGGTCTTTTCATGTTTCTGTGACATTTCTTGGGGCCTTCCAAGAAACGATACTGTTGTTTCTAAATGAGCAAATTCAGGTTCTGCAGAAAGTTTTCCACTTCTGCTTCACGGTTTCTACTGATCTGATCTTCGTGTGGAACATTTCTTCCTCTACAAGATTCTGAGAAAATCAGTGGCAACTGTTCCATCTTCCCTCTAGGAAATATTTTTATCTTTTATTGATGTCATTTTTCATGTCTCAGCTCTCTGACTGGGACCAATCAGACAAATCCCATCAAGTTTGACACGATAATTATTTTCAAGTGCCCTCCTGGTCTGAGGTGAAGCACTGCATCTCCTCCACAGGGAATTTCTCTGATTTGTACAGCAGTGCTTTGATCTCAGGGAATCCTGGAGTGGTTTGGGTTGGAGAGGAACCTGAACCTCATCCAGTTCCACCTCCTACCATGGGCAGGGAACTTTTCACTCTCCCAGGTTATTTAACTCACCTCATTTCTCTCATTTCCCTCACCTCACATTTTACTGCTCTGTTGGCCCTCACCCCCCTCCCCAGGCAATGCTGGTGGGATAAATCCTTGCTGCTTAAAAAAACTGAATTTTTCCATTCAAAAATCCCACCAGACCTGGGAAAATCTCTGTGGAGCTGCCATGGGTGACTGGGGGGTTTTTCAGCAGTTTGTTCCATGCATCCCCTCCTTCTTCCAGGCTTTAAATCCCCCATAAAAGCTCAGTTGCAACGCCTGGTAAACAATGGAATAGCTGGGATGAATTTTTCTTCACAGGGCCTCTGGAAAATCAAAGGGGCAAATTGATCTGACAACATCCAAGCACTCAGTGTACACAGAATTCAAATGAAATCCTTGTTGCTGTGAGGAGCAGCAGCCCGAGGAGTATCTCTGTGCTCAGTGTTTTCCTGGGGCCGTGCCAATGGTGCCTCATTGTCTGATTTCCGAGGGCTGTAATTGAGTGATAATTGCCAGTTCCTCTTTTGAACCAACACTCTCTGATAAACTTCCCCCAGCATTTAGCTGGAAATCTGAGAGCTCTAAACAATTTATTTACCAAGAGAGATACAGACATCTCTTAACACACTGCACCGCTGCCTGCCCTGCGTGTACATCGGCATTTGGGTGGCGCCAATTAACAGCAGGCTGCAGTTTGGGGTTGGTTTGGTTTTTTTTTTTTTTTAATTTTAAAAATAATTTTTCTCTCTTCCATGTGGTCTCTGTGAGCCGTTTGTTCAGTGCCTGCACCGTCAGAGAAGGAGTTTGGGGATGTTGTTTTGAGTGGAGTCAAGGGAATACCTGATTTTAGCCACTTGTGCAAAGTTCAGTGAAGTAAAAGCAAATCAAGATGAGGAACAATAAAGAAAAATTGTAGAAAAAAAGAAAAGTTTTATTCAGTTTGTGGATGGGATGAGGCAGTCTGGATTTTTGCTGGCTTCCTCATTTAGCTGTTAATGTCTCATCATTCTCTGGAAGCAATAGACTCAGAATTACAAACTGGTTTCTTCCTTCACCTCAAAGCTTTTTAGGGAGTATTTTCCATGGTGGAAAGGTGGATGTAGAAGTGACACCTGAATTCCTGCTGCTCTTCAGACCTACAATAGCGGAGCCCATTGGAGGTGCATTCCTGCTGCGCTTGTTGGAGATGTAAGCCAGTAAATTTACCCCCAGGGTGAGTTTTCAAAAGTATTATTTAAGAAAAGTTCCCAAATGGTAGAAACATAGGGCTGGAGGGGACAAGAAATGTCAACCGCCTTAAAAATTTGTTATTCTTGAGAGGTATTTCTCCAGCCTGTTCTTAAAGTCTCCAGAGGTGATGGGACCATCATGCTCGGAGAAGCATCAGAGCTTGGGAATTCCATCTATGCTGAGCCAGACCCGTTCTGCACCTGCTGCCCGCTCTCCTGAAATTCCATGAAATCATGGAATATCCTCAGCTGGAAGGGACCCATCCAGTGCCAGCCCTGTCCCTGCCCAGAGCCCACCAAGCCCAGCCTGGGCATCCCTGGCAGCGCTGGCCAAAGGCTCCTGGAGCTGTGGCAGCCTCGGGGCCGTGCCCATTCCCTGGGCAGTGCCAGCACCCTCTGGGCAAGAACCTTGCCCTAAATCCAACCTAAATCCCTCCTGGCCCAGCTCCAGCCCTCCCTGGGTGCTGTCCCTGCGCCAGAGCAGAGACTGGACTTGTCCCTGCATTATTCATTAAATTTTATCATTTGTGTATTCTTAAATTATTATTATTATTATTATTATTATTATTATTATTATTATTATTACCCTTATTCTTTTTGTCTTCTTCTACATATTTTTTAAGTTCCAATACTATTCTATTTCTGTGTATTTTTTAATTATCCATTTTCTTCATCTTCTTTGCCCAGCAGGAGCAGCAGAGCCCCAGAGCCGCTGCTCAGGCCTGGCTGCGCTGGTTTGGGCCCTGTGGCCGCACAGCCCCGTGCAGCTGCTGCCCAGGGCTCGGTGTGAGCGGCACAGAGCGGCTGCTGCTGCCCAGGGATCGGTGTGAGCGGCACAGAGCGGCTGCTGCTGCCCAGGGATCGGTGTGAGCGGCACAGAGCGGCTGCTGCTGCCCAGGGCTCGGTGTGAGCGGCACAGAGCGGCGGCTGCTGCTGCTGCCTCGGCTGGGGCTGCGGCGGGGGAGCCTCTCCCGCCGGGCCGGGGCTGCTCCAGGCGGGCCGGGCTGTGAGGAACGGCCCCAGCCGGGCTGCCGGGCCACGGGCAGCGTCCCCGCGGGGCTGTGCTGGCTCCGCTCTGGCGGCTGCACAGCCCCGCTGCCAAGGGCTCTCTCCCAGCACAGCTCTCTCTCAGCCGGCCCCAACGGGCGCCTTCAGTTGGCCTGCAGAGAGCAGCGCCAGCCCTGCCCTGCCCGCCCGGCCGGCAGCTCTCCCGCTGCGCTGGGGCTGAGCGCTCCCTGCTCACAGGGGACTCCGTGCCACTGCCTGGGAAAATGCATCGGCACCGCTGAGAGACAGAAATGAAACCTGGGCACTCTGTTCTTGTGCCTTTTCAGAAACTTTATTACAAACACACAAATTCTTCAAGAAAGAGAACAGTGTTGGGACATTATAATGTATCCTAATTACAACATATTGCATATTCATAGACTGTAAAGTAGATATACAACATGGAATAAATTAAACTATTTCCTACTTTTACTAATTCATTAAATTGTCTCTTTATTTTTCTATTCTTAAATTCTTCTTCTTATTACTCTTCTTTTTTTTCCTACTCTTCTTTGCTTCTTCTAAGTATTTTGAGATTCTTATTCCTATTCCGATCCCTATTCCTATAACACTTCTAATATCTATTTCTAAATTCCTATTCCTATTCTTCTTCTTCCTCTAAGTATTTCTAAATTCTTATGAATATTTGTCTTCTATGTATCCTCAAATAAGCCTTCTCCATCTTGTCTTAGTCTTTGACTTCTTCCTCTTAGTCATCTTCTTCTTCAATTTCTTCATCTTCTTTGTCTTCATCTTCTTCAACGTCTTCATCCTCTTCATCTGCTATGTTGTCTTCATCTTCTTCATCTTCTTCTGTGTCTTTATCTTCTTGGTTTTGTTTGCCGTTGTCTTGCAGTGGTTTGTGCTGAGAGTCCGTTCCAGGAGCCTCTGCTTTGTGCCCCAGAAATGGTTGCTGCACCTTCCAGGCCGGGGCCGGGTGTGTGTGGGGCGGGCAAGGGGGGAGCTTTGGGCTCTTTGGCTGCCCATTTTCCAAGCCTCACTGCCCAGCTGTTCCTGGCTCTGCCTGCTGCAGTTTTGCTTGGCTCGCTTGGCTTTGCCGGCCCATGCAAAAGCACGGCCCGGGGCAGGAGAGGCGCTGGCCAGGGCAGGGGCTGCCAGCTGGGACACCTCTTCCAGAGAAGAGTCTGCCCAGAGCAGTGACGGCAGGGACTTCACCTTCCTCCTCCTCTCTCTCGCTGTAGGCGTCCCTCTCACTGCAGGGCTCACTGGAAAAAGGCGATGTGTCCTGGCTGCCCTCCAGGAACAGCCGTGGCCCCGCCAGCTCTGACCCGGCCCCTGCCCACTCCTCTTCCCAACCCACACTGTAGATGTCCCACTCAGGGCAGGGCTCACTGTCCCAAGCCGAGGTCTCCTGGCTGCCTTCCAGGGACAGCTCTGCCCCTGCCAGCTCTGACTGTGCCCCTGCCCACTGCGGCTGCTCCCCGGGGGCCGGGAATCCCAGCGGGGCAGGGCAGGGCCCGGGGGGGCTGTGCGGGGCAGGCGCCGGGATCTCTCCCCTCTCTGCTGGGCCTGTTCCTGCCACTGCTGGATCCTCTCTTTCTTCCAGCTGCCCCTGCTCCTGCGGCTGCTGCCCGGCTCCCTGGATCTCCAGCAGCACCTGGCTCACGATCACAGAGCTGATGAGCCACGCTGAGTCCAGCAGAGTCTGGCTGCAGCCTGGGGGGCTGACAGGGCAGGCACTGGGCTCTGTGTCCCTGCTGATGGCAGCTCCTTCCTGGGGGCAGGAGGCTCTGCTGCCTCTTCTGCCTCAGGGGCCACAGGCTCGAGGGGCTCCTCCTGCTCAGCAGCTCCCGCTGGGGCAGCAGCTGCCGGCTCGGCCTCCGTGGGGCTCTGTAGGGAAGGAGAGGCGCTGGTTGGGGCAGGCACTGCCTCTGCTGCCACCTCTGTGCCCACGGGGCTGCCACAGCTGGGCCCCCTGCGGGACAAGGCTCAGGCTCCTCCTCACTCACTGCAAGCAAGGACCTCTGCCACATCTCAGAGCTGATGGCATTTCTCCACCGGGACAGCTCCTGCCTGCTCACATCTCCCTCCCACTGGGACAGCTTTCCCTCACTGCCATCCTCCCACCAGGGCAGCTCTGGGGCTGCAGCGTCTGCTCCTTGGCACAGCTCCTTGTCACTGCTGCCTCTCACCTGGGACAATTCCAGCTCTCTCCTGTCTTCCCACTGGGACATGTGACAGTGCACATCTTGTCCCCATGGGCAGAGGCCTTGGTACCTCCCACCTTCCCTCTGGGAAAGCTCTTGGGCATTGTCCCATTGGGAATCATCTGGGACACACATCTCTCTGCAGGGACAGCTCATGAGATCTTTTGTCTTCTCCCCATCCAACTCCTGCTGCCCTCTCATGTCTATCTCCCACTGGGATATCTCTTGGGTTGTGACACATTCTTCCCCCTCGCACTCCTCTTGGTCCATCTCACTGGGGACTCTCCCCACTGCTACAGCTCCCGGACTGGGACAGATTCTTTCCCTGTCTGGAGCTCTTGGTGTTTCCCACCTCTGCACTGGGAAACTTCCCCAGCTCTCACACATACCTGGCATTGGTACAGCAGCTCTTGGCTGCTCCTGGATCTCCACTGGGACATTTCTTGGACTCTCAGCACTTGTCTTGGATATGTCTCTTATACACCTTCCCACTGGGAAAGCTTGTGGTCCACTTGGGCAAAGGGCCTCTCCTCCTCCTCAGTCTGTGACAGGGGCAGCACTGACCTGCCCACTGCCCCCGACCACTGCCCGCTGGGGGCCTCCAGCCAGCTGGGCAAGGGGCTGGCGACCGGGAGTTGGAGTTGCCTTTGTCCTCCTCGCTGTCCTCGTCTGTCGCTGTCGGCCTCTGTCGCTGTGGGCGTCCAGCGCAGACAGACACAGGGAGCTGCTTCCTGCACAGAGAGCAGCTCTCCTGCGACCGGGCACCGCAGGGCTCTGCGCCCCTTAGACACCCTCAGCCAGGCTGGGGCTCCCTGATGTCACAAGGCTCTCTGGCCACCACCACGTCCCACATCACAAAGGGCCCCGACACCGTGTGCCTGTGTCACCAAGGGCCACCCGGGGCAGCCCAACATCAGTGCAGCAGCCAGGAAGTGGCTGGAGCAGCCCCGCACTTGTGGCCTTTGGCCCCTGCTGTGCCCAGAGCCCTGAGAGGCTTTGGCCACGCTGCCCCAGCACAGCCCCAGCCCCACAGTGCAGAGCCCTGGCTTTGCCACCTGTGCTGCCCAGGACACCAGGAATTGGCCGCACGGACGGGCCGGGCACTCGTGGGCAGCAGCTCCAGGAGCCGCGGGAGCCCGGGCAGCAGGGGTGTCCCTCAGGGCTCTGCCGGGCACCGGGGCTCGGCCCTGCCTTCAGCAGCGACAGCCGGGGGCACCGAGCGCGGCCTGGGCGCCTTTGCCGGGCACGGGAAGCCGAGCGGGGCAGGGGCAGCGCGCAAGGCCGGGGCCATGCACAGGCACCCGGCCGGGCCGGAGAAGCGGCACCACGAGAGCCTCCTGCGCTGCCACAAGGCCGGGCCCGGCTGCTGCAGCTGCCTGGGGCACTGCCTGAGGCCCCGACTCCTGCAGCTCTGCCCTGGCCTCTGCGGCGCCACGGGCACAGAGGCCGGGCCGGGGCTCGCTCCCTGCTGCCCGCAGGGCGCTGCCCAGGGCTCCCCGCCCGCCGGGGCCGGGGCCGCGTGCTGAGGGAGCCGCGCCGCCATTGCTGCCGCCCTCAGGGGCTCTGAGGGGAGCGCGGCTCCCGCCAGCCCCGCTCCGCCCGCACGGGCCACACAAACACGGAGCACAAAGACAGACGGCGCTGAAATTGTGTCCGTACCCTGCCAAATGCACCCGGACAGCGGCCCCAGGGGCTGGGATCGGCTGCGGCAGCATCGCCACACGGCTGCCCCAGGGCCAAATCCCCCGTGCCGCTACCGGGGCCAGGGGTGTGCGATGGGATAAGAAACACACTTTAAACTTAAATTTGCTTCCTGTGCTCTTTATTTTGCAAATATTGAAGCTTAATTTAGCAGCATCAAGGAAAAACTCAACAGCTGAGTACAAGGCTTCACAATCAAAGTGCAACAAGTGGAGGACTCACACTTCAGACGTGTGTGCACACAGGCACAAAGCACCTCTCTGGGGCTGCATTGCAGCACACAAGGAGTAAAACCAGCGTTACTCCTGTTCTCACAGTAAAAACCCCTCATGTGCAGATTCTTGCTGCAAAGCAACTTAGTAACCATGAAACAATACTGGATTCCAGAAGCTGGGAGTTGTGGTACCCTTTCTTGCCCATGTTTTCATCATACATTCTTATTCCTCTTCTTCTTCAATATATTTGTAGTTTTCTTCATCTTTTTAGTCATCGCCTTTGTTGTCGTGCTCTTTTTCTTCATCTTTTCCTGGTCTGTTTCACTCCTCGGGCCGTGGCCTCAGGCAGGGACAGCCGCACAGCGCCCGCAGCGCCCGCCTGAAGCGGGAGGGACGTGTCCTGGGCACAGCCGGCTGCCCGCGGAGGGCCTGGGCTCCCAGCGGGGCAGGGCAGGGCCCGGGGGGGCTGTGCGGGGCAGGCGCCGGCCCTTGGCTGCACGGCTCCTGTGCCGGGCACTCCTGAGGGACGGGCACTGGGACTCCATCAGCTGCAGAAACGTCCTGGTTTTGCTGTTTGTCCTCTCCTGGGGGCAGCTCCAGGACACTCACCGTTTCCCACTCATCTTCCTCTGAGCACAAGGGCTTGGGTTCAATGCTGTGCTCGATTTCATCTTCCCAGTTTTCCGGCACGAACTTCTTGTTGCTGTCATCTTCCCAATTGGAGTGTCCTAAGGGTCTGCTGCCATTCTCTCTGGACATGTCTTGGCTAATGCAGTCTTCTTCCCAGTCAGAAAGTTTTTCACAACTGGTATCTCCTCGGGGCAGTCCTTGCTTTCTGTATTCTTCCCAGTCCGAGGGGTCTTGGGAGCTGCTGACTTCTCCCTGGGACAGGTCTTTCTCCCAGTATTCTTCCCAGCTAGAGAGTCGGTGGTAACTCGTGACTTCCTCACCCTCCCACCGGGAAAGCTCTGGCTTGACATCACCTTCCCTCTCATTGTCCTCCTCACTCTCCTGCCCTGCCTGCACTGATGCTGACACTGCCCCGTCCTGCTGCTGCTCCCTGGGGGCTTGGGCTCCCAGCTGGGCAGGCCAGGGGCTGGGGGGTCTGCATGGGGCAGGAGAGGCGCTGGTTGGGGCAGGCACTGCCTCTGCTGCCACCTCTGTGCCCACGGGGCTGCCACAGCTGGGCCCCTCTGAGGAAAAAGGCTGAGGCTCCTCGCTTGCTGGAGCCAGTGATCTGTCCTGGGTCTCAGAGCTGATGGCACAGCCTCGTTGGGACAGCTCCTGGCTGCTCACATCTCCCTCCCACTGGGACAGCTTTCCCTCACTGCCATCGTCCCACCAGGGCAGCTCTTGGCCTGCAGCGTCTGCTCCTTGGGACAGCTCCTTGTCACTGCTGCCTCTCACCTGGGACAATTCCAGCTCTCTCCTGTCTTCCCACTGGGACATGTGACAGTGCACATCTTGTCCCCGTGGTGAGCACTTTTGGTAGCTCTCACCTTCCCTCTGGGAAAGCTCTTGGGCATCGTCCCATTGGGAATCCTCTGGGACACTCACATCTCTCTGCAGGGACAGCTTCTGGGATCTCTCATCTTCTTCCCATCCCAGCTCCTGCTGCCCACTCACATCTACTTCCCATTCAGACACCACGTGGGTTGTCACACATTCTTCCAAGACCTCTTGGTACATCTCACCGTTGGATGGAAGAGACACAACTGACACCAAGAATAGCTTCAAGCATCAGCACTTTATTGCTCCCCAGTACACCCTTTTATACCCTTTTGCCTTATGCATACCACCTGTGTGCCCTTTACCCTCTGGTGATTGCTCAGTGCACTTCAGCATTCCAGGCTCCTTTTCCTTTCACCATGTTCACCTGTTTCACACAGCTGCACTCTATGAGGGATGAGGCTCTGCCAGCCAGCAGCCCCATTCCTAACTTCTCAAAATCCATTCTCTCACAATTCCCCCTATTTTGTATTAAATTGCAAATTCCATGTTTACCATCCCTCTGCAAGGGCCCTTTGCAGAAAACACGACAAACATGGTAAAAGCAGCTCTTGCATAACTTCCATTCCCTCCAGAATGCATCTGTGAACTGACCTGAATTCATTCCCCAAATTCATACACATCACCAAAGTTTACACTTACACCTATGAGATATTAACAAGCACCTATCATTAAAGTCTTTGTACCTATTCCTATGAAGTATTAACAAGGGTTTAGTAACTACTCTATTTTCTAAAGTAACATGCAAAAATAAGTTATAGGCTGTGTGTTCCCATCACCCAAACCTTCTGCTCTTCCAGGGAGTCAGGTGAGCCACAGCCAGGTTTGCTCTGAGGGGTGTTGTCCAACACAGGTCAAACACAACCAGCAGGCACCCACAGATCTCTGGTATCTCTAGAGGTGCAGGGATGCAGGGACATCCACTCCTCCAGGGAACAGGATCCCATGGACCCTGCCAGGCTTGTGTCTGCAAACCCAGACTGGAGCAGGGCCAGGGCTCCTGGCACTTGGTGACTGTAATGACAAAACCACAGTAGAATAACAGGTATTGTACACAAGGGAGGAATAGTAAGATGGTTTAGTGTAAACACAGCTTTCCAAACTCTTGCTTGCAGGGTTTCACCTTGCATTCCCACTTTTTGGTTTTGAAGAAGGGTTTTAAGTGTAGAATGAAAATGGTCTATGATGGCTTGACCAGTCAGAGAATGCAAAACACCAGTGACACGGTGAACATGTGCAGGAATTGTTGGCTGCACTGAGCTACATAACCAGGACCATGATCAGTTTTTACAACATGTGGTATTACCTAAGGCTGCAAAAGCACCACGCCAATGTCAAATTACACCTCTTACCTTTTCTCCTGCATGTAAAGAACCCCAACAGGCCTTAGAATTAAGTGTCCACAGAAACAGGTACATATTTAAGGCAACCAAATTCTGAAACATGAGTAACATCAGGTTGCCATAGCTGACGAGCTTGTAGCCCCTGGGATTTGTTCCATCCTGAGTCATGGTGACATGCTGCTGACAATCAGAGCATGAGGCAATGTTACCACGTGCTGCTGCAGATGTAGGATGGAATTGATGTCCTAGGGCTCAAGCCCCTTGGTGGAAAGCTGGTGTGACCCAATTTCCTGGTGTAATGGATCTGGTACTGGGGCAGCCCACACTGGGGCTGTCAGCTTATCTCTACAGGTGTTTCCTTCCACAAAGAACCCAGGCAAGTTAGAATGACTACAAACATGGAGAACATAGAACTGTGCAGTTTGTTGGTATAAAGCATGCCATAATGTTTTTTGCAAACCAAACAATTCCTTATAATTTACCTCTTTCAGAACAGCATGATCTAATCAATGAACTATATTGCACACATATTGATTACAGTGCCCATTCACGTTCTCTTTAGCCAGCTGCAAAAAGCAAAGTGTCTTGGGCTGCTGCATTGTCAGTGTCATTAAGGATGAGGCTTGGCTGGCCAGCAGCCCCATTCCTAATTTCTCACAATCTATTCTCCCACAACTGTCCTCTTCCCCTGGCCTCTCCTTTGGGCTGGAGCCCTGCAGGGCAGCTCCACCATGAACAATTCCTTTTCCCATGCAGGAGTCTCCTTTGGTGTGGAAAAGACAGAAAGAAAGGAGAATTCCTGCCTTCCCCTCTCTCAGGGCTGCAGAATCCTCAAACTTCCCTCCTGCTGCTCCCCCAGAGAACGCTGGCATGGGGATGCTCTGCTGGTGGATTTTGGGCAAGGCAGGAGGGGGACACTTGGCTGTCCCTGTGGGCAGAGGAAATGGGTGACATTCAGGCCCAAATACTCATGTGGGATTTCTTTGTCATCCTTCAGTGATTCTTATTTGGGTTTGGAAAGCAGAGAGGAGGAGGAGGAGAGTGCCTAAGAAAGGAACAATCCTTCTGTACCCCCTGCCAGGAGGGCACAGCTGGGGAGGAGGTCGGGCTCTGCTGCCAGGGAACAGGGACAGGAGGGGAGGAGAGGGAATGGCCTCAGGCTGGGCCAGAGGAGGTTCAGGTTGGACACCAGGAGCAATTTCCTCATGGAAAGGGAGCTCAGGCCTTGGCAGGGGCTGCCCAGGGAGCTTTGCAGTGCCCATCCCTGCAGGTGTCCCCTGGAGGTGGCACTGAGTGCTCTAGGCTGGGGGACAAAGTGGGCACAGCTGGCACTGCATGGGCTGGCAGGGCTGTGCCAGCCCCAGGGATTTTAGGGATTCTAATGGAGGGCTTTGAGACCAGCAGGGATCCTTCAGAAAGTTTGGTCCCAAACTCACACTGAGCATGAGCTTGGAGCACTCAGAGCTGGGGCTCAGCACCCTCCAGGACTGGTGCTGTGTCCCTGACTCTTGTCAGGGTAAAGGAGCTGTTTGGTACCAGGGGAATGTAGAACCCTCTTGGCTGTCTGTCTGTAAAAGCAGGAGCTCACTGTTGTCATTCATGCTTACTATTAATCTTCCTGTCGGTTTTATAATAAATTATCCAGATGTATAATAGGAAAAGGGATGGAAATCAGCTAAGCACAGTAGCCCCTGGTAGCCCCTAGTAGCCCCTCTTTTTCACTCAAGCATTGAATTGCTGGAAAAAAAATAGAATTTATCAGTTTAAAGTGTCTTGATGTCTTTTGTGAGTTGGCATCCTTCATTTCTGCCTTACTGCAGGCAGTGTTCTCCCTTTAACCTCTGCAGCATCCCGTGGGGATGTCCCTGCAAGCTCTCAGGAGTGTGATACACGGGGCTCACTGTGGACAGGGGTGCAGAAAGCTCAGCAGGGAACAAAGATGAGTTTAAACACAGAAAGCTCACCCAGATACAAAGTATTTGCAGAAAATGTGTGAATTCTTTGGTAAGGGTTTGCTGGAAGAGGCACAAGTTGTCACAGTGACACCGGCACTTGGCTGCTTGCACGGCCTGGTTGCTTACCTAGGTGGCTTTGTTTAAACACAGAATATTTAGGAATCAGACATTTTAGTGCGAACCAAAATAATTTGAATGTCTTTTACTTTGGTAACTGAATTGTCACAGCCCACGGGGCTGCCACAGCTGGGCCCCCTGCGGGACAAGGCTCAGGCTCCTCCTCACTCACTGCGAGCAAGGATCTGTCCCACATCTCAGAGCTGATGGCATTTCTCCACCGGGACAGCTCCTGCCTGCTCACATCTCCCTCCCACTGGGACAGCTTTCCCTCACTGCCATCGTCCCACCAGGGCAGCTCTGGGGCTGCAGCGTCTGCTCCTTGGCACAGCTCCTTGTCACTGCTGGCTCTCACCTGGGACAATGCCAGCTCTCTCCTGTCTTCCCACTGGGACATGAGACAGTGCACATCTTGTCCCCATGGGCAGAGGTCTTGGTACCTCTCACCTTCCCTCTGGGAAAGCTCTTGGGCATCATCCCACTGGGAATCCTCTGGGACACATTTACATCTCTCTGCAGGGACAGCTCATGGGATCTTTTGTCTTCTCCCCATCCCAACTCCTGCTGCCCTCTCATGTCTATTTCCCACTGGGATATCTCTTGGGTTGTGACACATTCTTCCCCCTCGCACTCCTCTTGGTCCATCTCACTGAGGACTCTCCCCACTGCTACAGCTCCTGGACTGGGACAGATTCTTTCCCTTCCTAGAGCTCTTGGTGTGTCCCACCTCTGCACTGGGAAACTTCCCCAGCTCTCACACATACCTGGCATTGGTACAGCTCTTGGCAGCTCCTGGATCTCTGCTGGGACATTTCTTGGACTCTCAGCACTTCTCTTGGATATGTCTCTTATACACCTTCCCACTGGGAAAGCTCGCAGTCCACTTGGGCAAAGGGCCTCTCCTCCTCCTCAGTCTGTGACAGGGGCAGCACTGACCTGCCCACTGCCCCCGACCACTGCCCGCTGGGGGCCTCCAGCCAGCTGGGCAAGGGGCTGGCGACCGGGAGTTGGAGTTGCCTTTGTCCTCCTCGCTGTCCTCGTCTGTCGCTGTCGGCCTCTGTCGCTGTGGGCGTCCAGCGCAGACAGACACAGGGAGCTGCTTCCTGCACAGAGAGCGGCTCTCCTGTGACTGGGCACCGCAGGGCTCTGCGCCCCTTAGACACCCTCAGCCAGGCCGGGGCTCCCTGATGTCACAAGGCTCTCTGGCCACCACCACGTCCCACATCACAAAGGGCCCCGACACCGTGTGCCTGTGTCACCAAGGGCCACCCGGGGCAGCCCAACATCCGTGCAGCAGCCAGGAAGTGGCTGGAGCAGCCCCGCACTTGTGGCCTTTGGCCCCTGCTGTGCCCAGAGCCCTGAGAGGCTTTGGCCACGCTGCCCCAGCACAGCCCCAGCCCCACAGTGCAGAGCCCTGGCTTTGCCGCCTGCGCTGCCCAGGACACCAGGAATTGGCCGCACGGACGGGCCGGGCACTCGTGGGCAGCGGCTCCAGGAGCCGCGGGAGCCCGGGCAGCAGGGGTGTCCCTCAGGGCTCTGCCGGGCACCGGGGCTCGGCCCTGCCTTCAGCAGCGACAGCCGGGGGCACCGAGCGCGGCCTGGGCGCCTTTGCCGGGCACGGGAAGCCGAGCGGGGCAGGGGCAGCGCGCAAGGCCGGGGCTGTGCTGTCACCATTCATCCTTAGGAACAGGTTTCTTGGCGGGTCGTGGATTGTTCTCAGGATGCAAAAACCGTGACACGGCACAGGGGATTTGCAGTAATAATCAAAACAAATGCACCTTTATTGAATGATCGCAGCAAAATGTGATAGAGGGATTAAAGGAGAGAAAAGATGGAGAAAGAGAGAGAGAAAAAGGAGGAGAGAGAAAGAGAGGGATATAGCTACCAAACGTAGAAACAAAATCCTTTGGTCCAGTCCAGTCATGGATCCACCTGTTACATCAGGGAGATCTCAAAATCTCTAGCTAACTCAGAGGTTTTTATTATGATAACTGTATTGGAAATTGGGGGGGCGGGGAACAGACACAATAAGAAATAGATGTAACAGGTAGTCCATGTTCTCAGCAGTAAGCAAGAGCCATTGTCTTCTTGGTCCAGCGGTCACACCTGCAGGCAAACATCTCGGTTTGGCCAGGTTGCCTCCCCGCACACCTCCCCTGGGCTGGGGGTTTCAGTCCCAGTCCTTGGAAGGAGCAGAGGGTCCTTTTCACATAGATGTTTCATGTCTCGGTCTTTGATGGAGAGGCTCCTTCCATCTCAGTCTGTCTGTCACGGTGGTTGTAAAACAGGTGAGGGTCTTTGGTGGGAGACCACCCGAAACTCAGGGGAACTGCAGCCAGGCCGAGAGGTGGGACAGCTGCCAAGGCTGTTGTTGCAAGCAGGGCACAGTGCCCCCTTCTTCTTCTCACTGGGCTCAGTGTAGCACACGGCAAACAACACCTGCGGACAACAGCTTAGCACTGTGCTCAGGTCTCGAGGCCCGTAGCGTGTGGAACTTTCTCCTCCAGAGGAGACAGGAGGGGCTTCTCTTCAGTGGTCCTTAAATGACGATCATGAGGGAAATGAGGGAAAACTCGGACAGACTCTCACACATGCACGGGCACCCTGCCGGGCCGGAGAAGCGGCACCACGAGAGCCTCCTGCGCTGCCACAAGGCCGGGCCCGGCTGCTGCAGCTGCCTCGGGGCACTGCCCGAGGCCCCGACTCCTGCAGCTCTGCCCTGGCCTCTGCGGCGCCACGGGCACAGGGGCCGGGCCGGGGCTCGCTCCCTGCTGCCCGCAGGGCGCTGCCCAGGGCTCCCCGCCCGCCGGGGCCGGGGCCGGGCACTGAGGGAGCCGCGCCGCCATTGCTGCCGCCCCCCTGAACGCGGCTCCCCCCGGCCTGGCCCGAGCTGCGGAACGAGGAGAGCACGGGAAGGACTCGTGTTTCTCATCCCCGTCCCCACACAACCTCCAGGTTTCAGGCAGAGATAATTCCGAGCGGTTATCAGCGTTCAGCAATAAAGGAAGCAGGGACTGACCTGCCTTTGCCAAAGTCAGCCTGTCTGGGGTCAAGAGTGCAAAAGACTCATTTGCACTTTTGTCTAACAATGCAAAAATTGATTTGCAGGTCCAGTGGGTTCCATTTATCTCTTTGTCCAGGGGAAAAGCACCTCTGAAGATTTAAGAGGAATTTCTGCTGTGGGTAATGCTCCTTCCACAAACTTTCCTGTTAAAACATGATGGTTATTGCCTATGATTTTTGAGTACATAACACGATTTTTATCCATACAGGCTGTTTTGCAGGATGCCAAGCTTTTAAAAAGTCTCTCGTTTAACTGAAAATAGAACTTTTTAAGAGCCCAAATTCACAAATAATAAGAGCAGCACCTCTGTTTGCCGCCAAATCTGAATCAGAAATATCCCTGTTTTCTTGATGACCTGATGTGGCTTTCCATGTTTCAGCCTCAGAAATGGTAGCAGTTTTTTATAGTGGCAATTCAAAAATCACAGAGTTTTTCCTTTTGTTTCTCTGTCAATTGGGAAGAACTGGCTTGGAGTTCTCAACCTGTGCTTCACGGAAAATGAGACATGAACTACACTCGCCCTGATGGAGCACTTTGGGAAGAGCTGTAGTGAAACTTTTAGGTTTGATCAGCAACTGCTTGATTTTGTACCTGGTCCTCCACAGATTGTAAAGAGCAGATGAAATAATCAATTCAGACGCATTTCTTTGGAAATTGAAGATGCTTTTGCCACTGACATTTGAGACTTTAAGAAATCAGCACTCGTTTCAAAATGGAAAATGCACTTTTCCTTTCCAAATGGGAGAGGTGTGGCTGCATCAAATCCATTCTCCAGTGCTAATATAGAAATTAGCTTTTAGTAGAATCATCTCTGCAGCACTCCCCACCCTTTTCTTTCCCTCTCTCTGTCTGAAATGACCACAATATCCTAAATTAACACTGAACTCACTCAAACCACACATTTAGCTGTTGTCTTGCCTTCGGTTTTCTTCTCGCATCCCCATCCTGCTTATGCTTCTTAACACTCTCTTGGAAATTATTGAACTCTCAGTTGGCTCTGGAGCAGCACTTCAGAAAGAAAGTAGTCTGGCACACACTTTATTATGATGTTTTCTCTTAGTTTGCCATGGAATCACAGAAGTTTTAGGTTGGAAGGGACCTTAAAAATCATCCAATTCCACCTGGACACTTTTCACTATCCCAGGTTGCTCCAAGCCCCATCCAACCTGGCTTTGAAGGTTTTTGGATGAGGAATAGCAGCAATTCTCTGCACCTGTGACAGCTCTGCATCCAAAAGCAGAGGAAAAAAGGAGGAAAAGTCACATCAACAGCAATTAAATAAATATGGAATCCTGCACCAGAACCCTGGCCATGAACTCCACCTCCAGTTTCATGCCTGAGGTTTGTCTGCCTAATTAGCCAACATGGAAGTTTGGCTTTTTTGTGCTTCCCCTTGGGAGAAGTTTGGCTTTAAGTCCAAACCTTGTGGTCACTCTCGCTATATTTCCCCCAGAGCTGTGCTGCTGTCTTAAAATAAATGGAGTTTTTAAAGGGAAAAAAAAAACAGAAAAAACCAGATTTTAATTTTTTATCATGGAAGGAGAGAAAAGTTTTTCCTGACATCCTCCTTGGAAAGGCTTGAATGGGGTTGCGTGTGTGCAGTTATATATGAATGTGTTTGTGGCTATTTAGAAGGAAACTCGTGGGAGAAGTAAGAAGTGGAAAAATTGATCTTAAACCAGGAAAAATCGGGGAAAATGTGCAATGTTGCCCAGAGGAGTTGTGGATTTCCCGTCCCTGGAAGTATCCAAGGCCAGCATGGACAGGGCTTGGAGCAGCCTGGGATAGTGGAAGGTGGAGTGGGATGGGCTTTGGGGTATCTTCCAGCCCAAACCCTTCTGGGCTCCTATAGCAGCATCCACGGCTGTGCCCTGAACCTGTCCCCAGTCTCCAGCACAAAGATTTCCAGTCCTACCCCCTCGAAACAACTCCTCTCTCTGTGTTTATCTTGGCCTGGGCGGCTCAGAAACGTCCTCTGCTCTTCCCTAATAAAAAAATGACTGTGCACAAAACGTGTGACAGAACATTTGTCTTCAAAACCCTCTCAGAGCAGCAGCACGAGCTGTTTACTCTCTTTACCCCAGTGAAAAACAGCAGCTGGTTGGTTTGGTGGGGTTTTTTTGGTGTGGGTTTTTTTCCTTTGTCATGCATTTAACAGTATTTTATCGCAACAGGAAACCAGGGTTACAGTTAGGTCAGGTTGTAGAGTCTCCCAGGTCACTGAGGAAAACAATAAACACACAGAAGGCAAACCCGTGGAAAAGGAGAAGGGAAATGTTGCCTCTGGAAAGAATAAATCAAGTGTTTTTCCAGGAAAGAGCAAAGGGACATCAGGGGGGTTTCAGACATGTCACGGAGCAAGGGCCTGAGCTTGGCTGCAGCTCCACGAGGGATGTTGAGAATCATCAAATCAGGGAACCGTGGAATGGTTTGGGCTGGAGGGGCCTTGAAGCCCATCCAGTTCCACCTTCCACTGTCCCAGGCTGCTCCAAGCCCTCCAGAGATCGTCTGGGACAAGGGGAGAGGAAAGGTGGGGCACAGAGAGTTGTTGGCAAAGCCCAAATTCCTCCCCAGCACCCTCTGAAATCAAGGAATGTTCCTTCCTCCTTCCCAGTTGGGGTGAATCCAGCATCCTGAGGAGGGAGCCAAGGCTCCGTCGGTTCGGAGTTCAGGCATTTCATCCCTTACAATTGGGAAAAGAAAAAGAAAAAGAAAAAAAGGGAAGGGAAAAGGAAAGATAAAAAGAGCTGTTCCCTCCCGTGCCTATCCTGCCTCCCTAAAGCCAGGATGGGACAGGGATGCTGTGCCGGGAGAGGGAAAATCCGGCTCAAACACCACCCAAAGCAAAGCTGTCAGTGGTGAAGGGAGGAGGGGACATCGTTCTGGTGCTGAATAACCCCTGGCTCATCAACCCCGGAGTTAATCCCCCTGCTAATGAGGTGAAGATGTGGCACAGCTGATAACGGCCCTGATAAGGGAGCTAACAAGGCAAAGTGCTGATAACTTATCTAAAGCTGCTGAGCTGCCACGGCTGCCTGACTGACGCTTTATCCCATAAAAACGCAGTCCCACTTTTTAACGGGAGAGGCTTTGAACTTTCCCTTTCGTGGAGATTCCTCCCAGGAGCGGGGAATTCCCTCGAGAATGAACACAAATTTAGCCCCCTTTCCTTGGTCTGGGTGAGTGACATCAGTCTCTACACAATAATTGGTATATTAATTTAATTAATCGTTATATTAATTTAATTGCTTCAGTCTAGTACACTCTGTTAGTAGGTGTGACTAATATTCTATAGTAAATAATTCTGATTAAGATTTTGCGTCTAATCGTTGTGATAATATATTATTTTTATATAAATATATTTGGGTTGCCATTCTTAATCCTGAGGGAAAAAATGGTATAAAAATTCAATTGCATCTATACAATCATTTAGATATAACTGGTGATTATTCTGGGGGTAAGATTTGGGTCCAGGTGTGCCCAGATTCCTCTCTGAGAAGGAATTTTAGAAAGCCAGGGGGTGATTTCTGCACCTCATAATTCTACCAAACTTTGACTATATTTCCCACTCTGCCCGAGTTATCAATGGTGATATTCCCTTTTTGTGGTAGAAATAACTGAAAGAAACACCACTTAGACCAAACCAAGCATGGTAAGTTACAGAAGTGATATTTTCAGGATGTTTCCATGTCAAGGATTTGTGGAGAGCAGTGAAGTCCCCCCAAGCCTCTTCTTCTCCAGACTGAAACACCTCAGGAAAATTGGAATGTCAGGACTGTAGAGCCCTTCAAGGCTCGGTTGCAAAACAGGGAGTAAAGCAATGATTTATTTTGTTTTTCATCAATAATGTGCTTTGCCTGTAGATTTAGCACCCAAATTGCCATGTTATAATCACAGGTGTTCATTGGAGTTACTTCCTTGTATCCATGAGGAATTGTAGTGATAGATTCTGAATTTTATTGAATAATGGCTTAAAACCCACTAATAACTTCTTATTTTTCACCAGAAGGTGACAACTTCCTCAGCAACCCAATCTTGGTGAAGAAGAAGCCAATTTACCTCTCCAAAATATCCCCGATTTTACACTGCCCCAGTTTGTACATTACTAAACCCACCAGGATTTAGTAATGGAGTCCCTCAGACTCCCCAGATCCTGGTTTCCTTGCAGTGGGGCCAAAATTGCTTGAGACATTTGATTTTCCTCATGGAAATTCTTCATTTCTGTGGAATTTTCTCATTTCATGAGAAATTCTGTGGAAATTTCACATTTCATTCTGTGCTACAGAGTCCACAACATTGCTGATGGTTTCAGTGCCTCCGTGTTGGTTCAGACAAAGGAGAAAAGAAAACAGAGCTGGGCTTCACCTCTTCTCAGCAGGGAGCATTTTCTTGCAGGATATAAATTATCTTTTACCTGCTCCTTGCATGGTCAAACACTTGAAAAATAATTTTGAATATTTAAAAAAATATTTCTATTTTTAAAATAATTTTAAAATAATTGTAAGGATTTCCTTCTAAGATTGTTTTCGGAGTTTCACAAATGTTCTTGGAATGCCAGGAATGGTTTGGATGTGAAGGGGCCTTGAAGTCCATCTTATTCCCACCCCCTGCCATGGTCAGGGACATCTTCCATCATCCCAGGGTGCTCAGGGAGTATTTGGAGCTGGAATTATTTCCTGCCCATGAGCTCCATCCCAGGAGCGTGAGGATGGAGGGAGGGATGCTCTGCCTACACATCTGGGGCTGGTTCAGGTGCCCCAAGGGCTCTGCTTGGATTTTTCTGGATCTGAGCTTCTCTCTACAACTCCTGCCAGGAGGGGCAGGGAAAGGAGGAGAGGAAATGGCCTCAGATGGCACCAGGGCAGGCTCAGGTTGGAGACTGGCACAGAAAATTTCCCTGGCAGAGTGGTCAGGCCTTGGGCTGAGCTGCCCAGGGAGGTTTGGAGTCACTGAATTGTCCCAGAGCAGTCTGGATGTGGCCTTGGGGACAGGGATTGGGGTGGTGCTGGTGGGGCTGGGTGATCCTGGAGATCTCTTCTGACCTCGATGCTTCTGGAATTCTGTGACCTGACCTGGAGCCTGGTTGGGCTCTCACAGAGCCCTCATCTCCTGGGATGGCACAGCAAAGGTTCAGCTCCTGATGCTGATCCCCTGCACTTCTGGAAATCTTCTTGCCAGAGCACCAAGGCAGCTGGAAGTTTGGTTTCTCAGGTGTGCCAAAACTCCTGAAACTCAGAAAATTGCGAAAACCTTCAGCTTATTTGTGCCAAATTGAGTGAGGTGGTTCCACGGACACTGGAACCAGGACGTGGGGCTGATGGGAACTTCTTGTCCTGTCACTGCATCACAACTGCGATTTAAAGGTGCAAAAATATCTGGAAGGAATTATAGGCATGATTTACCATTTGGAAAGGGCTTTGGGGTATCCAACCCCTACAAAACCATCTTGCAAAATACAATATAAAGCTTAAAAACACGAGTTGGTTTGGAGCATGGCTCAGCTCAGTGGAGACCCTTTAATATCCCATATCCTTGGTTACTTGATCCCTAATTCCATGTTGGCATTCCCTGCTCCGTGTGTGTCTGGCTGTAAATCCCTCACGGCAGGAACCTTTTCCCTCTCAGTGTTTATTCCAGACTCGTGAGGTGCTCATGGGATTCCCAGGAGCTCCAGGGATGGAGCTGCTGGAGTTCCACCTTGGCAAGATCGATTTGTGACACCTCACCCATTTAGGAGAGAGGAATTTGCCTTATTATGCATGGAAAGCTCTTTAATGAGGATTAGTAAAATGATCATCAAATTTTCTTTCTAACTGACCTGGGAAGCCACAAGATTTGTTTATAAATTCCCAGCAAAGCCGAGTATTTTCTGTCTGGCTTTAACTGGGAGAAAGGTAACATTAGATATTTGGAACATGGGTTTTGGGGTGGTGATGATGGTACTGGAAGAACTTGGAGGTCTTTTCCAACCTTGATAATTCTGGGATGAGCTGAGAGAAAGGGCAGAAGGACAGGGCAGGGTGCCTCTGTCACCAGCTGTAAATGCACTTTAAAACCATCCAATGGATCATTTTTCTCCCACAAAACACAAGGATTTAGGACGTGGATGCAGCATTTCCCAGCTCCAGAGGGCTTGGGTCATCCTGGTTATCCAAAGGTTCCCACGAGAGCTGCACAGCCCTGACTTGGACCATTGGAACACGTGCAGGACTCGACCCTCACACGTGGACAGGGAATTACTTGTGGAGAAATGGAGTTTGTGGGATGGCAGAAGCTTCATGGAATGGCTGGGGTTGGAAGGGACATAAAGATGACCTGTCCTGATCCCAGGGGGCTCCAAGCCTCAATATCCAACCTGGCCTTGGACATTTCCAGGGATCCAGGGGCAGCCACAGATTCTCTGGGCAACCTATTCAGGAGTGATTAAATACACCTGGAATTGGGTAAAATTTGATTCTTTGTTATCAACCAGGAGCTTTTCATATTCTGAGGACTTCTCATTTTCTTGATTCTGCTTTTCTCTTCTCCTTTTTTCCTTTGGTGGGAGAAGAGGAATGGAACAAATAATGGGAATTTGGTTTGTGTCTCTGGGGCTGCTCTTCCTTTTTCACACACTGTGCAAGGGAAGCTGCTGTAATTGGGAGTGTTTCATGTGAAATCACAGCACCATCAAGGTGGGAAGAGCCCTCCAGGATCATCCAGCATCACCAGGGTTTGGAATGAGAACCTTCCACTATCCCAGATTGCTCCAACCTGGCCTTGGGCTCTTGCAGGGATGGGGCAGCCACAGCCTGGGCCTGGTTTGGAGGTGAGGGAGGATCAGCTTGGATTTGCCTTCCAGCAGATCCTCCTGATCCATGACTCTGTCCTGGGTGTGGGACATGCACCCAGGTTTGAAGGCACCCTTTGGTTTGAAGGCTTTTGGGTGTTTCCAAGAATCAAGAATTTTGGCAGGATATGAGATCTCTTTCTTATCTCAGTAGACAGCTCCTCTGACTTCTGAAGCAGGACAAAAAAAAAACCCCAAAAAACCTCTGGGAATTATCCCCCATGTTATTCCAGAGCAGGAATTAATGTTCCACTTTAGTAGAACACGACAGCTCTTGTTCTCTCTGCCATCCCACAAACAATTCTGCTCCTGGCTAATTAGGAAGCCAACGCAGAGTGAAACACCTGTGTGTGCTGGAAGGGTTTCCCTGGAGATCCATCCTCGCTCCTCCTGGAGAACTGGAAGGGGAATCCATTAAAAAGAACAAGGAGGGGAGGGGAGAAAAAAATCAATAATCTAATTAGAAAGCATTATGTGAGGTAATGATGCCAATTAAAGAGCACTGCAGCCATTTCCAGGGCTTGGAGTGTCTGATGAGGGAGGGCCCTGGAGGGCACCAATCCTGCTCCCCCTGGCATGGGGCTGGCACGGAGCCCTGGCATTCCCTGGGGCTGTGCTGGGAATGGAGGGGGGCCCAGCAGGGAATCCCAGAGGGAAAATCCTGCTCTTGGAAGGTCCAGGTGGGCACAGGGCTTGGAGGAGAATAGGGAGAGGTTTTCAGTGCAAGAGAAATGACCCCAAAACCTTCCCAGAAACAGAGAAGTGCTCAGGGATGTTGAGACATCTTTTATGGAAAATCCTTTCTTTAGGATTTCTCCTCCTGACAAGCTGAAAGGCCTCAGGAACAAAATGTAAACAATGATTATCTGCTGCTGTGGGATGCAACAGGTGCATCTGGGATTGGTCTCATGTGGTTGTCTGTAATTAATGGCCAATCACAGTCAGCTGGCTCAGACAGAAAGCCTGAGCCACAAATCTTTGTTATCATTCCTTCCTATTCTATTCTTAGCCAGCCTTCTGATGAAATCCTTTCTTCTATGCTTTTAGTATAGTTTTAATGTAATTTATATCATAAAATAATAAATCAGCCTTCTGAAACATGGAGTCAGATCCTCATCTCTCCCCTCATCCAAGAACCCCTGTGAACACGGTCACACAGGGAGAAGTAAGGAGAGGTTTGGGAGCAGAGCTGCTGGCTGGGAAGGACCTGGAGCGGGGATTTAGGGGATTTATGGTGATGGTTGATCCATTTGGGGCTCAGAAATGGAGGCAGTTTGCCTGCTCTCCTTCCAGGATTTTGAGCTTAACCACACTGGTAAGCATTCACAATGCACAGCAGAGAGATTTGGTTCATGGCAGCACTTCCCTTGCTTGTGTGGTACAAAAAAGAAAGGGGATGTGGGGCTTGTCCTTGCTTCCAGATGTTTCTTCTTCTCTCTCCTTCCCTCCTTTCAGCTCCTGAGCTCCAGGGAAAGCAGCACTTTATCCTTTGTTCCTCTCCCCTTCTTTTCCTCTCTCCGATGCTCGTGGGGGAGGGAAGCACTTAAGGGTCTCTTTTGGGGCTGAGTTTCCATCCCTCTAATTTCCCTCTAAATTCTCCAGGATGCTAAAGGGGACCTGAGGGGACTTCCCCTAAATTAAAGGTGTTTTAGTGTTCATGAGACACCTCCTGTCCCCTCCTCTCTTCATCAACATAATTATGTTCTCATCAACCAATGAGGATGTGCAGCTGCTGCAGGGATGGGGCTTGGAATCTTTTGTGCCAAGGAAAAACACACAGAATTCCAGAATCAGATGGAATTTCTGCATGGAAAGGGAGCTCAGGCCTTGGCAGGGGCTGCCCAGGGAGCTTTGCAGTGCTCATCCCTGCAGGTGTGCCCTGGAGGTGGCACTGAGTGCTCTGGGCTGGGCACAAGGTGCCCATGGGGCACAGCTGGCACTGGATGGGCTGGCAGGGCTGTGCCAGCCCCAGGGATTTGGGATCTGTTGCCAGGCACAAAAGACAAGTTTGCCTTTGTCACCACAAAGTTTAGGAAAGAAATGACAGGGAGGAAATAGCAAATGAGAAGTAAACAAAAGGGAATTCTGAAAAAGCTGCAGGAGGATTTCACCACGGCATGGAGTGACAAAAAAGGGGGAATGGTCTTAAACTGAAGGATGGCAGGGTTAGATGGGATTTTGGAAAGGAATTGTTCCCTGGCAGGGTGGGCAGGGCTGGGATGGAATTCCACCCCTGCATCCCTGGCAGTGCCCAAGGCCAGGCTGGACACTGGGACAGTGGGAGGTGTCCCCGTGTGGAACAAGATGACCCCTAAGGTCCCTCCCAGCCCAACCATTCCATGATCCCGTGCCAATATTCCCATTTATCACCCTCACAGGGCTCCTGCCATGCCATCAAACACAGCCCTTCACCAGGCCAGGCTGATCCAGGTGTGATCCTTGGCTTTCCCTCCTTGCAATCCTCATTTCCAGCTGAAGGATGCCCTGGATTTCTGCTCTTTGTGTTGCCCAGCTGCAGCCCAAGCCCAGCTCTGCTGAGGTTCCTCATCAAGCCCAGCTCATCAGGATTTCTTTGAGAATCAGGTTTTGTTAATTGTTCTGCATTAACAAAGTTCCCTCTCCAATCAGATTGCTCTGCCAAGAAAACACAGGGATCCTGTGAGTACTCTGTGGTCCCCCTCTAAATTTTATTTATATATAAATTTATTTATTTATATAATATAAATTTATTTATATATATATATATATACATATATATATATACATATATATTATATGCATTTATATACAAATATAAAATATATACACATATATTTATATGTGTATATATATATAATATATATATATTTATATGTATTTATGTATGTATATAGATAAATAAATATATATATACATACATATATTTTTGTATATATACAAAAGGTCTGAGTGAAAATTCAGATTTCATTCCCAGTTTTCCATGGCTGCTCTTTGCCATGCCAGCAATGGAAGCAAGCACAGGTTCCAGGAGCTGGGGAAATCAGGGAAAGTTGTTTTAAATCTAAATAAATGTTAAAGATGTCAGGGAGTGTGGCTGGGTTAGTCCCTGAAATTCTTACAAGAGATTTAATCTCACAATCAAAGTCACTGGCTGATAGAAACAAAGCACCTGGCTTAAAATATTACTTTAAAACATTTCCAACATCAAGTTCTTGAGGAATCATTAAGAATGTTTGGCTTGGAGTCAGCCTGTCCCCTTCCCTCCCTGCAGAATGTCATTTTATAATTTCCTATTTGATTTCACACCCAATCCTCCTCAACTTAATGGTTTTATCAGGCAGAGAGGGGGAAATGAAGTGCTGGAAGCCACCAGGAAAAAAGTTCCTGCCTGATGGAACAGTGTTGAAATCACTGACTTAACACCAGGTGGAAAATGGGATCTGCAAGGCTGCAGGACAATTCCTGAGGGCCGTGAAATCCTCATTTTTTGAAGGCACGGGTTATGGATTATGGAATATAAAGTTTTATTTTCAAATTCTTCATAAACACTGGCTAATCCTTCTCTACAGCTCCTCTGTGAGCTCCATCTGTTGTAGAACTGTTCAGTAAAATTCTCATTTTTAACAGCCCTGATAATTTATTTGTATGGCTTTTCTTCAAAGATTATTCATTTGGAAGAGGAAAATGAAACTCGAGGCAAAGGAGAGCAGCAGCAGAATTTCTTGGAAAGCCCTGAAAAAGCAGAAAAAACTGAAGGGCAAGGTGAGGTCTTCACCTGCAGCCAAATTCTGCCCAAAAATTGAGTTTCCCTGACCTGAGCAGATCCAAGTGGGTCAATTTTTCTCCTTCTTTATTCCCCTCTTTAATATTTTTTTAAATTGTTTTTTGTCCCTTATCAGAACAAAATGTTGCAAAGCTTTGCTTAACATTTTGAATCAGGGCGGGAAACGAGATGAAAATCCCAAAAAAAGTTGTGCAAGATGGGAAAAGCATTTCCCAGACAGCTTTAGCAACATCTTCCAGGATTTCCAAAGAGCTGGGAAGCAGCAGTGGCCCTCATCCCAATCCATCTGGGCCATCTCCAGCAAAATGAGTCCTTGCAAACATGAGCTCATGACTTCATTAAATCCCACAAAACTCTTTCCCCAGGAAATCACTTGGAGCCAAGCGGATTCTGGCTACCTGCTGCATCCCATGACCCCTGGATAATAAAGAACCAGAGATGAAATCATTCTGGGCATTGTGCTGCTCCTTCCCTGTGCTCCCGGCCTGTCACGGGGGCAATTGGAACAAATCCCTGCAGGCTGTGCTCATTTCTCCCCTCATTTCCTTTGGCAGTCCCGGAGCTGCCCAGGACACTTTGTCTTCCTTAAGAGCATTCCAGCTGTGGCACGAGGCTTTTCATTCCCTGCTGCTAATCCATCTGCTCCTGTCACACCTGGAAATGGGATCCCTTTGTTAAACACTTCATTTGTGTCCCTCTGCAGGGAGAAAAGAGGCTGCAGGATTTCCCAACAAGCCTGCGAGGTATTGCTGATTTTTATTCCACTCTCCATTATTGTTTTTTTCTTTTGATCTTCTTTTTTTTTTTTTTTTTTTTTTTTTTTTCTTTTTTTTTTCTATTGTGAAAAGCATTTCATCTCTTCTCAATAATTAAACTGTCATTGTGAAGGTGCTCCTGGAGTAGATCCTTGGCTAGGGAAAGCTGAGCAACCTGGATTTATGGCGCTGGATGATGGAGGATTGTGTTTGCTGGGAATGTACCAGTGAAGGCAGGGAGGAATGATGACTCTGACTCCATGTTCTCAGAAGGCTAATTTATTATTTTATAACACTATATTATATTTAAAAATACTACAGTAAAACTATACTAAAGAATACAGAAAGGATACTGACAGAATGCTAAAAAGATAATAATGAAAACTCGTGACTCTCTCCAGAGCCCTGACACAGCTTGGCACTCATTGGCCAAAGAGTGAAAACAATTGACATGAAACCAATGGAACAATCACCTGTGGGTAAACAATCTCCAAACACATTCCAAAGGAGCAAACACAGGAGAAGCAAATGGGATAAGAATTGTTTTCCTTTTCTCTGAGGCTTCTCAGCTTCCCAGGAGAAAACTCCTGGGTGAAGGGATTTTTTCCAAGAATGTGAATGCTACAATGCAGGTGTGAGGATTTGCTCTTCCCTCTCTGATTTGGATTAAAACTCCAACCTTCATGGTTTGTTTCCTACTTGCATGACTTGGAATGAAAAAACCCCTCCAGTTCCACTCATTTAAGAGCTGATCTGAAAGTTCTTTAAGATTGGAATGAAGAGAAAAACTTGACTTTATTTCTTTGTCTTTGTCCTGCGTCACTCTGGAGCTCCATGTCCAGATTGGACAGGGCTTTGAGCACCCTGGGATAGTGGAAGGTGATCCTGGCCATGGCAGAGGTGGAATGAGATGATTTGAAGGTCTCTTCAACACAAACCATTCTGTGATTGCTCTTTTTCTGTGATTCCACCTGGGCCCAGTGCAGGGAGGAGCTGGAGCTGCTGCAGAGCCCAGAGGAGGCTCCAGGATGGGCAGAGGGATGGAGCAGCTCTGCTGGCAGGAAAGGCTGGCACAGCTGGCATTGTTCACCTGCACAGGAGAAGCTTTGGGCTGAGCTCAGGGTGGCCTTGCAGGGCCTGGAGGAGCCCCAGGAAAGCTGGAGAGAGACAATTGCCAGGGGATGCAGGGACAGCACACAGGGAATGGCTCCCAGTGCCAGAGGGCAGGGCTGGGTGGGATCTTGAGGAGAAATCATTCCCTGGGAGGGTGGTGAAGCACTGGAACTGATGCCTCAGGTTTTGGCTTTTCTATTTTTCAGGTTCTGTGCTGCTTTAGTGTGTGAATCTGAGCTTCACATTATGGGCTGGTGAGCTCTGTGCACAGAGCAGGGACACAAAACAATTCCTGCTCCAGCTGGGCACCAAGGACAAATGATCCAAATCTCAGCCCAGGAGCACAAACCCCGTGGGCTGGAGAGAGAAAAACAAGCAGGGTGGGACTGCAGGGCTAAAGCTGGAATGGGACAATGAACTGCAAGGTGCAAATGGAGCAGAACTGATCCCAGGGACAGAGCCCGTGCCCGGCCGTGCATTTTGGGGCCATTTTGGTTCATCCTGGGTGCAGCCCTGGCTGGGCTCTGGTGCTGCCCAAGGTGCATCCATGGAGGAGATGCTGTGAATAAATCCCTGCTTTATTCTTTAGCTCATCCCAGCTCTGGATCAGCCTTCACAAGGCATCAGAACGAGTTGCCCAGAGAAGCTGTGGCTGCCCGTGGATCCCTGGAGTTGTGACTTTCCCTGCTAACCCCTGGTGGTGTCTGTCAGCAAACTGCAGAAGTGCCTGAAAAACCTGGGAAATGCTCTGGACTCCAGAGGGAAAAGTTACGCAAAGCCACGGGCCTGGCAAACAAAAAGGCAACAAATCCCTCCCTCCTTCCTCAAGCTGTCAAGTACCTTTTTTCCTGGATTACTTTTTTCTGTCCTTTGGTTAGGCTTGGTTTAAAGCCTGACGGTGCTGCTGATAAAGAGGCCGTCGAGCCTGAGAATAAGAGAGTCCCAAAGTCAGGAGTTTTTGGGTTTTGAGCTCCTCCCTGTGCTGGCTGTAGTTTTAATTATCTTTGCATCATCCCAGCAAAGCCATTTTGTGGTGATCCTGCAAGAAAAGGGAAAGGTCCTGGATCTTGTTTACTTAATTTCACAGGAATCATGGAATGGTTTGGGTTGGAAGGGACATTAAATCCCACCCAGTGCCAGCCCTGCCACGGCAGGGACACCTCCCACTGTCCCGGGTGCTCCAACCCCAATGTCCAACCTGGCCTTGGGCACTGCCAGGGATGGGAATTTATTCCACAAGCCTCCCATGCAAAACAAGTGCTGTGAACTGGGGTCACACACAGAGGTTTGTGTTGGTCCAAGGCTGCAAATGGAAAAAGCTGCTCCTAATGAAGGATAAAAGAACAAGACTAAATAAAAAATATCATTGTTTTGCTTGGAAATGTTTTGTGTCTCTCACTTTTGATCCTAAATCGTTCGGCACTTTCATAAACTTTATCCTGTTATTTCCCTGCAATCCAATCAAGTTCAGCAATAGCCTTGGGCTGTGCTTTCCAGAAGCACCTGGGTCACTGAAAGGGGCTGCTGAAATCCCACTGCTAAAGAGCTTGGGGAGTTCCATTTGAAATTTGGGATGTTTCAGTGCATCCCTGTGGAAAGGACAAGGAGCTTTTACAGGAACCTGGAGTGACAGGGAATGGCTTTAAACTGCCAGAGGGCAGGGCTGGATGGGATTTTGGGAATGAGGAATTGTTCCCTGGGATGGAATTCCCAGAGCAGCCGGGGCTGCCCCTGCATCCCTGGCAGTGCCCAAGGCCGGGTTGGACACTGGGGACAGTGGGAGGTGTCTCTGCCATGGCAGGGTGGAACAAAATGATCTTTAATATCCCTTCCATCCCAACCATTCCATGATTCCACGATGCTGGAGTTGGGCTTTGAGGTCCCTTCCATCCCCAACCATTCTGGAATTCCATGATTGATCCATCTGGGCTTTGTGGAGACATTTCTTGCATTCAGGTTCTGGCAGGAATAAAAAACTTGCTGTCTCCACCTGAACATTTCCAGGCTTGCTGGGTGTCCTTCAACTCTTAATTTACTTCTCCCATCCCTGCAATCAAGGGATAATAATTCCCACCCTTTCTGTGACGCCACTTTTCAATGATTATATAAAACTCATCACTTCCCAGGTCCTTGGGAAAATAATTTCTTTAAATTCCTTAACACAGCAGCAAAAATATCCTTAAGAAAGCACTAAAAACCTAAAATTATCCCACTTGGACACTGGGGCTTGGAGCAGCCTGGGACAGTGGGAGGTGTCCCTGCCATGGCAGGGGTGGCACTGGGTGATCTTTAATCCCTTCCAACCCAAAGCACTCCACGATTTCCCTGTTTATGGAGAACCTAAATTAACAATGCTGTTTCACACCAGGCCCAGGTTTGAGCTCACACCCATTCAAACCAGTGCTGCTCCTCCTGGTCAGCCTTTCAGCAGCATCAAACCTCCCCCTGGGGTGGCTCCCACTTTTCCTGTGGGTGATTTAACCCTGCCTTGGAGCAGAGCCACCCAAGCAGCCCCAGCCCGGTGTCTGGGCTGAAGGAGAAAAGGCAACGGCTGCTCCTGGGCCTGAGCCAGGCCTCTGAGGGGGGCCCCCATCAACAGGAGCTGAGTTTTGGCTCTGTGCCTCGTGGTGGCACCTGTGCCTAAGGACATTTGGGATTTGGGTTGGTTTAGGGTCCCGGTCACTCCCAATCTGTGACTCCCTTGCTGTGTCTGCTGGCTCAGGTGGTGTCACACTTGGAGCAGCGGCTGAATTTCTGTGGGAAAAGCTGGAAGAGATGAGTTTCCCTCAACACAGAGTAAAACTCCCACTCTGTTTATAGTCTGGGGTGGCTTCCTGAAGCCACAGATTCTCCCAGAGCTGTTGCACCACTCCAGGATAAATGTGAGCCGTGGGTGTCCAAAGAATTTGTGTGCAAGGAAAATCAAGGTTTCAGAGATGCTGCTTGTCGATAACTCACACATAAAAGGGCTTGGGGAGTAAGCAGGACAACAAAAACAATTCCCATGTTTTCCCACTCTGCTCCAGCTTCTTGCCATGTGGGATGAATCACCAGGATTCCTGTTGGGAGTGTTGTAAATTGGGATTTTGGTGTGGGATGGAAGGTCAGGTGCAGATCCAAATCAATCCTGTGGGCGCCAACTGAATTGTGCTGCCAGGGCAGGCTCAGCTGGGACAGCAGCAGCAATTTGCCCATGGGAAGGGAGCTCAGGCCTTGGCAGGGGCTGCCCAGGGAGCTTTGCAGTGCCCATCCCTGCAGGTGTGCCCTGGAGGTGGCACTGAGTGCTCTGGGCTGGGCACAAGGTGCCCATGGGGCACAGCTGGCACTGCATGGGCTGGCAGGGCTGTGCCAGCCTCAGGGATTCTGGGATTCTGCAAAATATTGGATTGGAAATTCTATCAATCCATTGTCCGTGTGAAAATTTGGTTCCTGATGTTCCTATTTATAATTTCTTTAAGTTTCACTTACCATTTTTTACACATTTTAGACAATTTTAAAACATTTTTTTAACATTCCTAAAGCAAAGCGACTCCAATGAGAGGTTTGATATTGCTGGAAAGTACAAAAATCCAATAAAGCAGAATATTCCTAAATTAACTCAAACAACAAAATAGGCCCTGGTTGGTAGAGACCAAAAAGAAACTTTAATGTGAATTAATTATTAAAAAAATGAATAATTGTTCCCTGTCATTTCTTATCAATAACTGGTATTGGTGAATGCTCTGGGGATCAATATCAGATGATAAGGACACGATTTAGGGGTGGTGATGGTGGGATTGGATGATCCTGAAGGTCTCTTCCAGCCTTGATGGTTTTTGGGATGTTTGGATGGGTCTGCTCCACCTCTCCTTGCAAAAAGGGGAAAAGGAACAGAGCACAGGCCAAAGAGGGATTTTATTGTATTAAAAAAATGAGAAAAATCAGTGAAATTGCATCTCTCTTGGAGATTTGAGGAATTGTGAGGGTGATATCACATTTGTGAGCTCTGTAGCTGTCACTCATTAACCACTTCATTATTCCCCATAAATGCAGCCCCAAGGAAATGGGAATTTAACCCCAATCCCTGTCCAGAGTAAGACACAACCTCAGTTTTCCCCAAAGACTGAGATTTTGTTAAAATTTGGGAACTTGCCAAAAGCAAAGGGTTGAGGAACACAAGCTTGGATGAAAACCAGACAGGGAATTCTGAATTTTTTAGGTCTCCTGAACTTGCCAGGAGAAGTCCCTCGATCCTCTCTAACCACAGCAATCCAAACATTTTCCAGCTACAGGGAAAGTGACAACAATTTTATCAGGTGAAGGAGAACAGGAACTTCCTGGGGAGATTTTGGAATTGTTTTTTTCCTTGCCAGAGTGGTCAGGGAGGTGATGGAGTCCCTGCCCCTGGAAGTGTCCCAGAGGAGTCTGGATGTGGCCCTTGGGGACAGGGTTAGGGTTGAGAACCCCCAGGAAATCAAGGGATTCTCACATCTTGCCTAATTTTGAGGAATTGCTGTTTATTTATTTATTTCATGCTTATTAAATCCTGTGTTACAGTGATTTTCTTGTATTTTTAAAAAATTCTTAATTCCATCTTCAAGCTCTCCATCAAGCACAAACCCTGGCAGGAGAAAATCACCTTCCACTGGGGAAGAAAGAACAAAGCTGCCCTCAATTCCTCTGGAAAAATCCTTGAATTTTTTAAATTTTATTTTATGAAGAACTGTGTGGATACAGTAGTGGTGCTCATCAGTGCAAAACTATTGGGCTGACAAATCCTGAGGAGCAGAAAATCTGCGCTCAGAGGAGAGAAATTTCCGTGCCTGGCCTCGCTGCAATTGTGCCAAATATTCCCTGTGTGTCCCTGTGATCCTACAAAAGCTCAGAAAGTGGGACAGAGGCTGAAGCCTGACCCCGTGCTGCAGCATGGAAGTGCCTTTCAATGGCATCAGGGTTTCATCCCGGGCCTTTTTCCTCCTTTCTCGGCGCTCCTGTTGACCCAGCTGAACGCTGAAAGTGCTTTTTGCAGCCCGGAGGATCCTGCTGGGGCTGCAGGACAAAGCCAGCCATGGATGGATGTCACAAGTGCCACGGCTGCAATGGTTTGATTCAAACCCTGGGTGCCCTTTCAAGGGCTCTGTGGCTGCATCAAACACTTGCTCAAAGCGCTGCCAGAACCCCAATTTACTGATAATTAAAGAAATAGAAAAAATATATATCAGTGTCAAGGGGGAGAAGAGGGATGAGAAATGTTCGTTTTCTTTTTCTGACAGCGTTTGCTCATCAGAGAGCAGATGGGGAGTGCAGAAGAGTTAAAGAGGCTGGGGGGGCTCACCTGGATAAAGCTGCAGGGAGAGCTCAGAGCCCCTGGCAGGGCCTGCAGGGGCTCCAGCAGAGCTGCAGAGGGACTGGGGACAAGGATGGACAAGGATGGAGGGACAGCACCCAGGGAATGGCTTCAGAGTAGGATTTGATGGGATCTTGGCAATGAGGAGTTGTTCCCTGGCAGGGTGGGCAGGCCACACATTCCCACAGAAGCTGTGGCTGCCCCATCCCTGCGGGATTTGAGACCAGGAACCCAGTTCAGCGATGCCGTCCCTGTCCCTTGCTGGGGTTTGCACCTGGATGATTTTAAAGCCCCTTCCAATCCAAACCATTCTGTAATTTTATGCTAAGCAGTGTTTACAAAGGAAAAAAAAAATGAAGTGGATACAAACCTTACTCCTTAATTGCTCAGAACTCGAGTTTCTCACTGCCAGCCAGTTCTGGCATCAGTTCCTCCTCCCCATTCCCTCAGAGATCAGATTGCAAACCGAACACACTTGGGCCCTTTCCAGCTGGAAATTCCCCATGGCTCACTCTGCCCCACAGTGGCTGCATCCCTCTCCAGAGAGAGCTGGAACAGGAATTTCAGCTTGTTTTATGTGGGCACTCCCGTGGCTCCGGAGGCACGAGAGGCTGAACCTGCCTCAGGAGGGATCCGCAGCCTGAGAGGGGCAGAGCTGACAGAAAACTCTGGGAAGGACAGGAAAAAGTGGCCAGGATTTAGGCTTTTAGGCATGAAAACAAGCTGCTGTTTAATTCCCAGCTCAGCAACTTGGGTTGAAAACTGGAACAACCATAATTATCCACAACTTTCCGAGCCAGACAATTGAATCACTGCTGAACAGACGCCTCTGGGGATTTGCAATGGAGCTGCATTTTACTTTTATTTATTTTTTTTCTTGTAGCACATGCAGAGGCTGTGTGGGAGCCTAAAACCCTTCATGGGGTGGCCCTGTCACTGCTGGCAAAGTTGTCACTTCCTGCCACTTGTCAGAGTTTGGATAAAGCAGGAGATAAGCCTGGAGATAAACCTGGAATTAAACCAGGAGTTAAACCTGGAGTTAAACCAGGAGATAAACCTGGAGTTAAACCAGAAGTTGAACCTGGAGTTAAAGCAGGAGTTGAACCTGGAGTTAAAGCAGGAGTTGAACCTGGAGTTGAACATGGAGTTAAAGCAGGAGTTAAAGCAGGAGTTAAACCTGGAGTTAAACCAGGAGATAAACCTGGAGTTAAACCTGCAGTTAAAGCAGGAGTTGAACCTGGAGTTAAACCAGAAGTTAAACCAGGAGTTGAACGTGGAGTTAAAGCAGGAGTTAAACCAGGAGATAAACCTGGAGTTAAAGCTGGAGATAAACCAAGATATAAACCTGGAGATAAACCTGCAGTTAAACCAGGAGATAAACCAGGAGTTAAACCAGGAGTTGAACCTGCAGTTAAACCAGGAGTTAAACCAGAAGTTAAACCTGGAATTAAGCCAGGAGTTAAACCTGGAGTTAAACCAGGAGTTAAACCTGGAGTTAAACCTGGAGTTAAACCAGGCGTTAAACCAGGAGATAAACCTGGAGTTAAACCAGGAGATAAACCTGGAGTTAAACCAGGAGTTAAACCAGAAGTTAAACCTGGAGTTAAACCAGGAGTTAAACCTGCAGTTAAACCAGGAGTTAAACCTGGAGTTAAACCAGGAGTTAAACCTGGAGTTAATCCTGAGCTGCTCCCCCTCAGCGCTGCCAGGGGGGATGAGCCCAGCCCTGCTGAGCAGGAGGGGTCAGAGCTGTGGGGCGTCCCATGGGGGGATCCCCAACCTCTCAGTCCACATCTGTGCCCTCAGCTACAGAATTCCAGAGCTCCTGGCGCTGGCACAGCCCTGCCAGCCCATGCAGTGCCAGCTGTGCCCAATGCCCACCTTGTCCCCAGCCCGGAGCACTCAGTGCCACCTCCAGGCCTTCCTTGGGCACCTCCAGACCTCCCTGGGCAGCTCTTCCCAAGGCCTGAGCACCTTCTCCATGCAGGAATTCTTCCTCCAGGTGTGTTTTACAGCCAGTAAGTGCTGTGAGGTGACACAGGTGGGTTTCTAAGCACATCTAAACAATAAAACAGCCCCACTCTGCTGTAACACAAGATCCCTTAGGCTGAGTTCATCGCTGAAAGAGCGGCTTAACTGCAGGGTGTTTGGTGAGGCAGCCCAGGTTTGTTGTAGGGTTGGAAGCTCACTGCAATTCCCAGTGGAAACTCCCCTCATGCTCCTGTTCCCTGGTGCAGTCAGAGAGGATCAGCTCCAGGCACCGGGTACACGGATTCCCAGGGGAAAAACTCTCCTGCTTTTGTCCACAGCCTGTTGCAAAGCTGCCTCTTTTCCACAAGAACTACTATGGAAAAAACCACAGTGGGACTGAAATGCCAGAAGGCTCCCCCTGATCGTTTTTCTTTTTTCCCTTCCAAACCTCGGTCATTTCCTCCTCGTGAGCCTCCAGCTCCGTTTGCAGCCCCTGCCAGAAGGGATCTCAGCCCCTTAAAGATCCCAGTGCTGTGTGCCTGAGCTGGTGTCCCACTGTGGATATTCCAGTTTTAGAAGTGAGCTGAGCCCTGACAGTGATACCACATTAAACACGTCTCCTATTGATCCTTTCTAACCTTGCAAAAGAGCTGCTCTGCATTAAGTACCTTTTACTCCAGGGCTGCTGCTGGGAGCACAGATGTTAAATGCCAGGCTAAATATCCTCAAAGGTCAGCAGGGAGGGCAGCTGGGAGGTCACCAAGTGATAATTTTCTGGGATAATAGGAATGTTTCTCACTCTGCCTTCTAACTCAGCCTGAGGACGTGCCAGCAGATTGTTCTGAAAGGTGTTTGCAGTATTTATAAATAAAAGGGAATTAATAAAAGCTCTGCTTCTTGCCACAGAGAATTTGGGATGTGTCAGAAAGCTGCTTGATGTGTCGAATGATTGCACTGATGACAAGAAGGCTTTGAACACAACAAAGGTTGGGTTTCTAAAGGTGGATTTTCAGCTTGTCCTCCCCACTACTAAAGGCCGCCTGCTCTACACAAAGACCTGAAAGGAAATCACCTGCTCCAAATTGAGGGGCAAAAAATCATCTGTAGCTAATGAGAGACAAAAACCCATCCTGCTTTTCAGAGCTGCCTTTGGGCTCTCTGCTGGCTCTGGACAGACGGGGCTGGCATCTTCCTTTCTCTGAGTTTCATTGCCAGCCCCACTGAGGAGGTGGCATCGCTGCAGAGGGGACAGAGGGGCTTTGCTGAGCCCTGGCACCCACCTTCAGCTTCCCCACAGCCACTCGAGGGGATAATCCGTGTTTTTAGCTGGAACATGGCAATTTTTCCCACATGAGGAGCTGCTCTGCAGGCTCAGCCAGGAATCTGAGGAGTTTGCTTTTTACAGGAGCATGGAGTGACAGGAAAAAGGGGTTTAAACTGGCAAAGGGCAGGGATGGATGGGATTTTGGGCAGGAATTCCTGGCTGGGAGGGTGGGCAGGCCCTGGAATAAATTCCCAGAGCAGCTGGGGCTGCCCCTGGATCCCTGGCAGTGCCCAAGGCCAGGCTGGACACTGGGGCTGGGAGCACCTGGGACAGTGGGAGGTGTCCCTGCCATGGCAGGGGTGGCACTGGATGGGCTTTAATGTCCCTTCCAACCCAAATCATTCTGGGATATTCCATGAATCCTTACAATCTGCTATGTTCTGCTTACACTGGGCGAAGGAAATGTCCAGTTTTCCTCATTTATGTTCCTCATTTAGGAAAAGATCCAGTGCATAACTTCTGGTAGCTGCTTTTTGCCTGTTCTTTTTGGTTTTTTTTTTTTTTTAGCTTTGCTTGGTTTGGTCTTTCCCCTTCTTTCTCTCCCCCAAGATTTTGTAAACAAACATCGCCCCCAAAAAAACCAACAAAGGAGGGAAACAACAAGGCTGGGTTTGGTACAAGCAGCAGCTTGAAATGGGGTGAGGGTGAAATGGAGATGTGAGAATCCTGGTGCCTGCCAAAATTCCCATGTGAGAGAGGAAAATTAAACCAATAAACCCCTGCCAGGCACCTCAGAGGTTCTTTGTGGGAACCAAGGGGGTGGACATTCCCTGGCTGGGATAATCTCTGTGTGTGTGAGTAATCCATGAATTTTGAGTAAGGCCTGAGGAAGCTGCTCTGGTTTGGGGCTGGGAATGGTCTGGCTGGTGGAGTCAGAGACATTCCTTGGCTTGAAGTCTTTAGGTGAAATTATTCCTAAATATTAATTGGTTTTGGTGCAAGTATCAGATGCAAGTGTCAGGCTTCCCTGTAGAAGTTTGGAGGATGGAAATATTCCCTTCCTTAAACAGGGAGGAAGATGCAAACCTCAAATATCCCCAAGGCAATTATCTAAATGATAATTTCAAAATTAAACATCCCAGCAGAGGGGTTTTATTTGAACCATTCTCATTTTTAATGTCACTTTGAGCCAGCTCCTGTGGGTCACTGATAAGCTGAGTTTTCCTTCAGAGCAGGAGCTGATTCTGTCACACAGATGGAGAAACAATGCAGGGAGTTATAGATGTGTCTGCTCTGGAAGGAAACTTCTGTTTTCTTACTCTTTTGCTTCTCTGAAATAGCATTTTTCAGGCAAAATCCACTTCTCCAGCTTCACCACTGACTTCCCTAGATTTGTTTCTTGAGGGGTTTTCTACCCTGAGTTTTTCTTCCTTATGGATAGATTTTGATGTAGCACTGCTCTTTACCCTCTGCTTGTATTTCTCCATGATCTCCTCTGCTGAAACTGATAAAAACCCTTTGCAACAGACAATCAGATGATGCCCATCACATCCTTTCTCCTTTTTATTATATTCCCTTTTTATTTTTCCCTAAAGCACCAACTCTTTTTCCAGCACTACAGACTTTGACCCTTGGAGATTTTTCTTGTCCAAGTGCTGCCCTTAATTAGAGTCTCACTCTCCTCTCCAAGTGCTGAGGTGAGCTCAGCTGGCCTCTCATTCCTCTCATCACTCTCGGCTCCTTTTATTAAAGCACAGCTGCTGAAGCCACTTCCCAGTCTCCAAGAACTGCTGCCGCCCTTTCAAGCCTCCAGTTTATCTCCCTTATCAGGATCTTTGCTTCTCACACTTAATTTAAGCAGATTGCAAGTCCAGGCCTCTTTGAGGCAAAGAAAATCTCCTTTAACCTTTCCACACTTACTGCCCTCAGCTCTGTCCCTGCTGGGCTCTGCCTCTGGCTTTATCTGCCTGAAAAGGGATTTGTGTAGGGATGAAAAGGGATTTGTGTAGGGATAGCTCCCTGATAAGAGGGAGATTTGCAGAAAACACATCCCAGAAGCGTGACAGAGAGGGATTATACTAATAATTACCCTAATATTTGTCTTAATAATTGTCCTAATCATGTATCACTGCAGCACCATGGGGTTTATTTCTCTTTTTGCCTCACAGAAGCAGAAACTTTGGCAGAGGCAGGAGCAGGAAACAGTAAGGGCAGAAAGGTTGGGTTATGCTGGGAAGGTCCTTTTTCCCCTATTTCCCCTTTTCCCCCTGTCCTTGCATTGGGAACAGCAGAGGATCCCCAAAAAAATCCCAGAGCAGCCCCTCTGCCAGCTTGGGCAAGCACAGCTTCCCCAGGGGAGAGAGGAAAACCCTTCAAGGAATTCCAGAATGGTTTGGGTTGGAAGAAACCTAAAAAAAAAAAAAAAAAAAAAAAAAGTGAAGCATAAGTAAAAAGTAAATGAACTTCAAAGTAAATAAGCTTTTACTTTATTGACTTTCACTTTGGAGAGGAAGGCGCTCCCTTATGGAGTGGCTTCTTCATGGGATCATGGAAATCCAGAATGTTTTATGTTGGAAGGGACCTTAAGGATCCTCCAGTGCCACCCCTGCCATGGCAGGGACACCTTCCACTGTTCAAGGTGCTCCAAACGCTGTCCAAGCTGGCCTTGGGCACTGCCAGGGATGGGAAATCCACAGCTTGTGAGGATCCTGGAGATCCCTGGGCCTGCCTGTCCACGGTGTCAGAATGAGCCGTGGAATTGAAGCCAAACTCTTTGTGGAACCTTGCAGGGTGGTTTTCAGTCTCCTCCTGCTATGAAACACAAAATGTTTCATTTTCTTTGTGCCTTGTGGTGGCCACACAGCTCCTGTGGGAATCTCACGTGCTTGGGAAGCTTCTGTGTCCTCCCAGCAGAGCCTTTAATGTGCTGGAAGTGAAACCTTCCCCATTTGTCACCTTGTGGGCTTGAATTCATTCTTTCTTCGTGTCTCTCCACTGAGGGATCAAAGAGGAGAAGTGATCTCAGAGAGAAATTTTTTTTTGACTAAAGCCACTCAATGCCCAGTGATCAAGGCTTTGGGGTTTGCACAAAGCCAAGGAAAAGAATTGAGAACTACACGCAGAGCCCTTATTTCCCTTAATTCACTAATTCCTTTCCTCCTCATTAATTCCAACTGGGCACTGATGAGTTACAGGCATCTTTTGTGTCTTCCTGGAAGTCAGAAGGGTTTCAGCTTTGCCCACTGTGCTGTGACTGTCCCCAGCAGTGGTGGCACAGCCCTGAGTGCCCGGAATTCCTCGGTGTCCAGCCTGGCTTTTGTGTCCCAGGGGAAGCAGGCAGGGGAAAAGGAAGCGCTGCTCATGAAGAGAAAGCAGCAGGGAAGAGCAGCAAGAGGAATTTGCTGAGCAAGCACCGAGGGTTGAATTTCCAGGCTAAAGAGAGCATTTCAGGAAATTAAGCAGGGAAATCAAGCGTTTTCCTCAGGGATGACCAAATTCCTGTGAACAAACCCATTCTGGCTTGTTCAACCCAAAGCATTCCAAAGTTATGAGTCAGAGTGAAAAAAATCCCTCAGATTTTTTTTTCCTAAAACCAAAATTAATAAATGCTAGATGTTTTCTTTCTAATTATATTTTCCTGGTGGAGCACTAAGATTGTTGACCTGCATTTTCAAGGCTTTTGCATGTCTCCTCCTTTTGTGCTGATCCTGGAAAAGTGCTGGGACTTGAAGGCAAATATCAATTGCTGTGAAATTCCCAATCATCTCAGGAGAGGCGGTGACATTGCAATTCCTTTGCAGGCATTTCAAGCCTTCTCTTGCAGTCTAGAAAAAGCCAATTTTGCTGCTTTTCCAAGGCAGTGTTTTCCAAGGAATGTGGCTGTCCAGAATTAGCCCCTGATACCATTCCTGTACCTAAAGGGAGCTTAGAGGGACTTTTCACCAGGGCATGGAGTGACAGGAGAAGTGGGAATGGTTTTGAACTGAGGGAAGGCAGGGTTAGGTGCGATATTGAGCAGGAATTAATCCCTGGCAGGGTGGGCAGGCCCTGGCACAGGGTGCCCAGAGCAGCTGGGGCTGCCCCTGGATCCCTGGCAGTGCCCAAGGCCAGGCTGGACACTGGGGACAGTGGGAGGTGTCCCTGCCTACCAAGTCTTCTTTTTTTTGCCAAAGTCAGGATTAATGTGTGAGAGGGTATTTCTTGTTGGGGCTCAGATGTTTATCAGTTCTTATCTCTGTCACAGTCTCACACACCCTGAGCTCTGCAGCACTTCACTCCAACAAACTAAAAATGGAGCCCTGTCTCTCTCTACAAGGCCTTTGAAGGATAAACTGTCCAATTAAGAAATGACACCTCAATTATTTTCACTTTTAACTCAATACCCAACCACCCGTGCCCGCAATGGGGACTTTTTTATCCAATGACACAAAACCACCCAAACCCATGGAGAAGGAGGGGAAGAAGGAGAAGAAGGTGAAGAAGAAGGAGGAGAAGAAGCTGAAGAAGAAGGAACAGCCTCCACCCTAAAACCTCCATCTTGCTTTCTATCTATTCCTGTATTCTAAACCCTTCAGCTCTGAGTTTCCCACCCTGTGATATCACACACTTCTGTTCAAACTCCACACCTTTAATCTCAGTTTTATTATTGAATTTTGGAAGCTTCTCCAGGCCTTCAGGTCAATGCAGTGTTCTCCTGGGGGTCAGTGTTCTCCTGCCTGGCAGCACAGAAAGTCTCAAATTCTCAGCACCCAGGATTCAAACACCTGCCCATGGCACTGAATGATTTTTAAGGTCCCTTCCAACCCAAACTATTCCATCATTCTGGCACTTTTCCCCCTGGCTCCCTGTCATACACTCACAATTTGGGACACTTTTTAAACCTTAAGTGGGCTCAGAGCACATATTTTCCAACAAGTGCTTTGTGCAGGTGTCAAAGCTGGTTAGTGAGCAAACTTTGGAGGGATCCTGCCTGAAAAATGCATGCAAAAATCAAGCTGCTTCCTGAGAAAAATAAAAGCTTGGCTTTGGCACAAGCCCAGCTCTGCTGGCATCATGTTTTTAGAGAACTTCTGCTGAATTTTCTCAAGTGTTTGCTCAGAGGTTGAGTTTCAGCTTTGGATTCTGTAGAATCAGAGCTCAGCCATTCTCTGGGAAGTGGGGAATAAAATTCTTGCTGCTTTCAGGATTAACTCTTTAGGTTTGAAGCAGCACTGGGCACTGGAGGCACTGAACTCTTGAGGTTCCAAGTTGGTTCTGGGGGAGCCAAAAATGCTCTGGTTTTGCCAGTGGCAAAGGGGATTTTCCAAAGACCCTCTTGGTAGGGAGATCAGTGAAGGATTGCCTGCTGTGTTCAGTGAGAGGCTGTGGAATCTCCATCCCTGGAAGTGTCCAAGGTCAGCTTGGACAGGGCTGGAGCAATCTGGGATAGCTGAGTGGAGTCCATAAAGCCAGTTTTAAATAAGAGGAGTCCATAAAGCCAGTTTTAAATAAGAAGAGCAACAATAACAGGAGCAAAATGAAGCAAATATAATGACTGGAACTTTAAAAGATGTGCAGGTGATTCAGCTTCAATTGCAAACTTAACCAAAGTAATTTCCTCGAGCCTGTGCTGTCAGGAATAATATCCTGATGACCTAACCCTGGGCTAGAAGAAATTCTCCTTCTTTAAACAGTTAATTGGAAAAAGATCTATGGCTCAAATGTCTTTGTTTTGTAGATCTGGAGTAACTTTGATCTCTTTGTTCTGAGATCAGCGTTAAAACTGGTCTGAGATCTGCTTCTTTTTCTGGTTGAATTCTGGTTAAATAAACAGCAAATGTGATAAATAATCACTGTGACACTTCCACAAGCCAAAACTAAATTAGTTTTCAAGGAATTGCTGATGGGATTTGATGAGGGGGGATCATCTTGGTCAAACCCTATTTTTGGGTAATTCTAGGGTTGGGAACCCCCAGGAAATGTATTTCTGTTCATTGCCTTTCTGTCCTCCTCCTCTCACCGGGATTTCTTTACTCTCCTGTGCCAAAACATGGAGGGGGGACATGGTAAATAATTTTAAATTATCCCTGTGGTTCTTTGCTATTTTGTTTTATTTCTTTGTGGAAAACACGAGGCCACCAGTGACTGCAGGCCTCCATCTGAGGCCCGAGGTGGCTTGGGGAGAGGGAAAAGAAGGGAGGGGGGAAATGAGAGGATCTTGGTGCATTAAAAATCACTTTCTGTGGAAACAATTAGTGCTGTAAGTGGATTCTTGAGGCTGGGCAGGGAGATCACTTACAAGCACCAGCTCTGCTAAAACGCCCATAAAGAGTTCCGCACTTCTCAGAAGCCGCCGCGGAGCCGCCGCTTATTGGAAGTCACAGGCCCATTTCACGCCGTCCTCCTTGGAAATTAGCTCAGCTTTGGGTCGTGCTCAGCCTTCCAAATTGCCAGAACCCCCCTGGGTTTGCTGGGGGGAACCTGCTGCAGTGGAGACACCGCAAATGGCAGCGGCTGCAGGGGCTCTGTGGGGCGGGCTGAGGTTTGGGGTGGCCTCTGTGGGGTCACGGGTGGCTTCCACCTCCTCAAAGCCTTCCCAGAGTTGTGGCTCAGATAAAAGTCTGGGTTTCCCTTCCCTTCCCTTCCTTGGGTTTGTAATGGGTAACTTGGGAGAGCTGGGCTCTGTAAAACCTCAGGAGCTTGACCCCAGGAAACCAAACAAGGCCGCGTGTGGCTTGAATGAGGGTCTGTGTTTGCATTTGTTTTCTGTTTTTCATTTTACCCCATAATTAACACTTTAGACAGGTAAATATCACCTAAAAATGTCAGTTAAAAAGAAGATTTACCTATTCTAGATTATCTAATAATTATCCACTGCAGAAACCCTTCCAGAGATGAAGTCCTGGCTGAGCTGGATTAGATTTTAGGCCTCAATCCCCATCCTTTTGGGTTTGAACCATCAGCACCTGAGAAAGATTTTAGGCCAGACCTATCAGTTCTTGCAGCAAGGAGAAGAGTCAGGGAATTTTTCTCAGACCTAGGAAGAGCTCCAGTAAATTTCTGAAATGAGCTGATTCTCCATCACTGAAATTGTTTAGGAACAGGTTTAAACACTGCAGCCAGTCCAGGTTTCTTTTCCTTCATATCATTTGCAAATGAACTTTAACATCAGTTTTATGTCCTCTTGCTGTGGTGAGCAATTCCATTTTCCACTTCCTGAAGCCTCTACCCAAAAGCTGACAGTGTTCTTTGAAGCAAATGTTCAAATTACTTCCTACACAGGAGTTCTTGGGTTTTTATTATCTTTTTAATCAAATCATGGCTCATTCCAGGTGGTTTGGGCCGTCCTGCTGAGTCTGTCTCTCCTACTCAGCAGCACAGGGCTGTTACAGGGAATTCCATATTTATGGACCTGACTTGTGCAAAAACAGGCAAAAGTGTTGGCTTTTGGGTGAAATTTTCTGCTCTAAGACTCGAAGGGACCTTAAATCTCATCTCATTTCAATCCTCCTGCGGAGGGCAGGGAGCCTCCCACTGTCCCAGGCTGCTCCAAGCCCCTTCCAGCCTGGCCTGGAACACATCCAGGGATGGGGCAGCTGCTCTGGACACCCTGTGCCAGGGCCTGCCCACCCTGCCAGGGAGGAATTCCTTCCCAATTTCCCATCCAGCCCTGCCCTCTGCAAGTTTGAAACTATTCACCCCACAACAACCTCTCATAAATAACCTCTCTCCATCTCCATTCTCTTTCTTCTTGTTCCCATTCCAGTTCTTACCCTGATCTCCTCCTTCACCTGCACGGTCCAAATCTGCCTCTTCATTGCTGAGGTGGAAAATCTGAATTTTGAGAAGATCTGCACCAGTTTTTCTCCCTGCTGTTCCACAGCCAGGAGAGGGCCCAGGGTGGTGTAAATTGCTGCACAAATCCCACCCCTCTCCTCTCTTAACCTCGGCTTAGCTAATGCAGAGAAGCAGCCCAAGCAGCTGGGTTCAAACCGGGCCAAGCCCAACTCTATATTGCAATTAGCTGGAAAAAATTTTGCGGCACATTTGGCCTAAAAATAATTTGCAAATTGACCAGAGCCTCGTACGCGGAATGGCTGCAGATATTTCAGGGATTGATTTCGCATGAATAATTCAAGTGGAGTGCAGAGACAAAAGTCTCTTTTAAATATGTGGGGTTTTGAGATACATTTCAAAACGGAGAGGAGCAACTTCATTCTGATCAGTTTTTGGGCTGGTTCCTCTCAGGACTCAATGATACCCTTGAATAAGGAAAGAATAGGATCAAATCCTTATTATTATTATGATTTGACCCTCTAGATTTATGAACCTTTATAGGATCTTTTCTGTGCATCAGCTGTTTCTGGCTTTATGCAAAAATACTTTTGACCTGCAGGATTTTGTGTTTCCTGAAAATTCCAGATATTAATGGATGTGACTCCACCGCCTTTGAGGATTTCACTGGCAATAGAAAAGTTAATTTTGAGCAGGACAGGCTGGAAGGTGCTACCATGGAGAAGCCCAAAATAACACCATGATGCAGAATCCCAGGAGAAACAGAAAAGTCCTCTTAAAATCCTTTAAAAGATAGATCTGCTCTGATATTCCATGGAACAGAAGATTGAATTTCACACTGGTGCAAAATAGGACAAAAACCACTCTAACAACAGCCCTGGTGAGCCTGAGATTACCTCGATGCCAGGCAGAGCAGAGCACCTGAATTCCTTCCCCTGTTCCATTGGGAGGAGATGGAAACTGGGCCAAAATTTAGAGAAGAAGCCACAAATTTCCAGCTGGAATCTTGGAAAGAAGAAACACTCATCACAGCATCAGCTTTTGGGTTTATTTTTAATAAAACCAAGGCCTTTAATTCCATCATTTAGAGTGTTCTGTTCCTCAGAGCATAAAAGCTCAAATTCCTGAGAATGGCATTTGCTGCAAATTTTCTGTCAGATTTTAATGCTCTCCAATACCCAGAGTACAATTAACATTCTGCCTAATGGACAGTGGGTATCTGTGGTACCCTGCCCCCCTCTCCCTGCTCTGCAATTCCATGGAAACTCCTCTGGGATGCTCCTGGGAATGATGATTTTAATTGCCTTGCCTGGGACTGGGAGAGGGGTGGGATGGCATTACACAAACGGGATGTGCTGCCCATTTGCTGTCAGAGCATCTGCACTGTCAAGCTGATTTTAACTGCAGGGGTTTGATAGCTCCTGTTCTTTCCTCAGCGTGATTTGTAGCTCATTCCTGGTTTTTCTACAATAATAAATGGTTTTCCATGGGGCAGGTGAAAGCTCAGAGATCCTGTATCTACCACATGTATCCCTCAGCTGACATAAAAATTAAGATTTTAGAGTGCAACACATGTCTTGGTTTACTCAGAGCTCATTTTAGTCCATTTCCCCTCTATTTTTCAAATTAGTTTTCAAGGATTTGCTGATGGGATTTGATGACTGGGGATCATCCGATTCAAACCCTATTTTGGGGTAATTCAAGGGTTGGGAGCCCCCAGGAAATGGAAGTTCCTGTATTTCTGTTCATTGCCTTTCTGTCCTCCTCCTCTCACTGGGATTTCTTTACTCTCCTGTACCAAAACCAGATTGTCCCCAAACTTCCCTACTTGGGCCTGAGCCATCCCATCTCTCTCAGCCTGGAGTATCATAGAATATCCTGAGTGGGAAGGTATAATGTTTTTATCTTCTTTTTCTGCCTTGGTCAGGGTTGGTATGAAATGTGTGAGAGGGTATTTCTTGTTGGCACTCAGATGTTTATCAGTTCTTATCTCTGTCACAGTCTCACGAACCCTGAGCTCTGCAGCACTTCACTCCAACAAACTAAAAATGGGCCCTGTCTCTCTCTCCAAGGCCTTTGAAGGATAAACTGTCCAATTGAGAAATTACACCTAATTTTTTTTTTACTTTTAACCCAATACCCAACCACCCGTGCCTGCAATGGGGACTTTTTTATCCAATGACACAAAACCACCCAAACCCATGGAGAAGGAGGTGAAGAAGGAGAAGAAGGTGAAGAAGAAGGAGGAGAAGAAGCTGAAGAAGAAGGAGCAGCCTCCACCCTAAAACCTCCATCTTGCTTTCTATCTATTCCTGTATTCTAAACCCTTCAGCTCTGAGCTTCCCACCCTGTGATATCACACACTTCCATTCAAACTCCACACCTTTAATCTCAGTTTTATTATTGAATTTTGGAAGCTTCTCCAGGCCCTCAGGTCAGTGCAGTGTTCTCTGGGGGTCAGTGCCTGGCAGCACAGAAAGCCCAAAATTCTCAGTGACCAGGGTTCCCATAGGAAGGGACCCCCAGGGATCCCCCAGTGCCAGCCCTGCCCTGCCCAGACTCCACCATTTTCTATTTCCTTCATTTCTCGTTCCTCTTGATTAGAGCCAAGCTCTCATCCCAACACCAGGTCAAGGATCTAATGCTGGAAGTTTGATTTCCAGAAAAAGACTTGACAAATTATCCACTCAATTATGACTCTGAGCTGTTAAATATAGGAAAATTTATCCACAAAATTGATAGGAAACCTGAGTGTTTTCTCAGAGTAAAACCTTTGCCCAGCTGTTCCATGCTCTGCAGACCAAACTGAGTTTGACCTCGGGGTAGAACTTTATTTTGGGGAAGTTTTTCAAGGTTTTAACATTCAAAGTGTATTTTGAGTTCCTACTGGAATGAAAATAAAATTTTTGGAGCATGTTTAGAAAACCAGAACTTGTCAAAATAACCTTTCTGAGCCAGGTCTTTATAGTTTCTACTGTGCAAACCTGCTCCATGTAATCCTGGAAAATTGATGTTTCTTTGTTGGAGTTTGAGCAATTTTTCATCCCATGTGGCTTTGAAAGAGATAAGTCTTAGACATAATGTAATATAGTGCAGAGTATAATAGTCAATAAAGTCATTAATTAGCCTTCTGAGAAGATGGAGTCAGATGCACCATTTTTTCTCCCCTTCTTCAGGGGTTCCCTGAAAATACAACAGATGGGCTCACTGGGATGGACTCACTGACCTTGGAGCCTTTTCCAACCTGAAACATTCCATGATTCTTCAGGAAGGATTCCATTTGTAGGCCTCTGCCTCGTGCATTTAACTCCACAGATTTAAAACCTGGAGTTAAGTGGGTGCAACTTCTTGTGCACATCTGTCATTGGATGGAGAGAGATGGGGAGACTGATTTGGTGATCAGAATTTGATTTTATTGTGGGATACAAACACTTCTATCCTATTTCAGGGAGACTAGCAATGTGTACTACAATGATTAGGTTAAAATCACACACACAAACATCCATATAACAGCATCTCTTGCTTGCAGGGTTTAATGGGATTTTCTTTTTCTGGTAAAACTGTTTGATTTAATCGTCTTGCAATCCAGGTCTAATTTTCAAAGTTCCCTTTGCTTTTGCTAAGGCATCCTGTTATTAAATCTCTGATGTTAACCAGGCCCAAAGTCCATCATCTGTTTTGTGCCCCCCAACACTCCAACACTTGGAGGCCTCAGTTGAAATGTGGATCTCCTTGAGCCAGGTCCCATCCGCTCTTGGAGATCTATTTCACACCCAAGGCGGCTCAGCTACCTTAGAAGGCATAAAATCACCAGGATGATTTTATGTAGTAGTGTAGTAGTGTTGGAAATAAAAAGGTTTTAACAAAAGGCAAAATAACAAAACTCTTTTAGGCTCCACGTGAAATAGGGGTCTCTTTGAGCCAGGTCTCATGAGCTCTTGGAGATTTATGTCACACCCAAGGTAGCTCAGCTACCTTAGAAGGCATAAAATCACCAGGATGGCTTCTGTGGCAGTGTTGGAAACAGAAAAGTTTTAATAAAAGGCAAAATAACAAAACTCATTACAGAGAAAAACTAAGCTAAGTGCAAGGAGTTCTTGCTCCCGGTAAAACACCTCACAAAAACAATCAGTTTCTTTGTTCTCTTATTTTTCTAATGAATTACTTAAGCAAAACTTTTTAGCTCCTGTCCAATTAACTATCCTTATGTTTAAAGTAAAATCCCTCAAGTCCTATAAAGTGTCTTTTTTGCTAATTAAAAAAAAATAGAAAACTTCTAAGCCTTTTTCCTTTTTAATAAGATAAAAAATAATTTTGTCACTCCATCAACAAAAGACACATTTCTACACTCAGTCACAAATCCACCCAGCAGGGGATGGATCCCAGAGCCCCAGATCCCTCCCAGTTCCCATTGCCACCTGCCAGACCCCCATCCCACACCTCTTCCCTCACTTCACCATTCTCCAGGTACATTCTGCAGACGGAGGGATTGTAAAGGAACTTTTTGGCTCCTTGTGCTGTAATTCCTGCAGGGAGCCAACCTCAGTTTGCTCAGGGTCAGCATACATCTGCATCTCCAAGAGGAATTTTCCTCTGTACCTGTAATTTTATCTTTAGAAGGAGGCAAAGGATGAAAAGATTCAACCCAGATGATTAAATTTGGCAATGTGATGCTCAGACAAATCATTTTTCCAAGATTCCTCCCTAAAAAAAGTGGGAGGCTGATCCATGTGGCCCAAACTGGTGTTCCCATCACTGGAGAAAAATCAACATTTTATTGTCCACTCACAACTCTCAGAGGCCTCAGTCAGAGGCTGATTCTCTCCTTCATTTTCTTCATTTTGAATAAATCTCCCACTGAGCTCCATAAAAGCCCTGGAATTAAACCCTGTGCTCAGTGTGGCACCAGCAGAAATTATTTCCAAATATTCCTTTCATTTATGTGCGGAGAACAAGAAGAAGTCTTTGCTCCATTTTCATTAATCACTGATAGCCATTATTATTAATATTGAAAAAAATTGGTTTCCCCCAGGTTTTGGGGTTGTTTTAATTTTGGTTGTTTGGTTGGATTTTTTTAAGACACAGGAAGGATTGTGGTGTTGTTTAAACCTCTGAATATCGAGTTTGCTGTGCCTGGCCCTTTTAAAATCCAAGTGAAATCAAATCTTGTGGTATTCTCTTATATTTTGAAATCAAAACAGCAATAGCCATCCCAAATACTGAAAAATAAATATGAATAAATACATTCCTTTAGGAATTACCCCTGACCTTGGGACAAAACCTTCCTTTCCCTCTTTTCCCACATGGATGAGGGGAGGAACGGGGGCTCCTCATCACCCTGGAAGCTGCGGGGAGCCCCCCAATTCTCCCAGCTGGGGTTCCCAAAATGAACCCCTGTGGAATCAATGCAGCACATCCACATCCCACATTCCCTGCCTTGGAGTGCTCAACATTTCACCAGGACCTTGTAGCAATTAGTGCTGCTCGTGCGATGCAGATGCTGTGTTGACTGAGCCAATTAAGAGATCAATTAGTGCAGAGAGAGAGAGGGAGAGAGAGGGGAGCTCTGGGCTGGCTTTGGAGTTAAACCCTGGCTGCTTGCAGAGGTAAAATCAGTTTTGTGCTGGTTTTTTTTTTTTTTTTTTTTTTTTACAGCAGCTCTTCAGAATCAGAATCGTGGAATAATTAAGGTTGGAGGAGATCTCCAAGATCAAGGCCAGTCTTTGATCAATCAATTAAAAATTGGGTTCCTTGAACATCCCCAGGGGTGGTGATTTGATGGCGCTAAATAGGGATTTCCAGGAACTGCAATGGCCAGAAAGCTCCAATTTATTCAAAATCCAGTGTCTGGGCTTCTTTTTGTGTCCTAAAATCTGAATAAAATTTGCATAAAACCAAAGATTACAACCAAGTCCATAATGAGCCCAACACATCCCTATTTTCAACAAGCCCAAGTCTCTTTTCAATGGGAATGGGGCTCAAATTCTTCATTAAATAATTATTATTTGCCTATTTTTTTTCCTGGATGGAAATACCAAGTGGACATAATTCCATCAGCTTGGTTTGCTTTTCTAATCAGATTTTGGGGAAAACTCCTGTGCTCTGCTGCAGCTGAGTCACTGCAGCAGTTTCAGGAGGAACTTGGAATTCCTGGAAGTGGAGAGGCCAGCAGAGGTGAAACTCATAAGAAAGTCTCAGGAAATGATAAATTTCAGGAACACCATTCCTGTTTCCTTTGAGAAACTCGGCTTGGGGAGTTCTGGGTCACCAGAAGGGCTTGAAAATAATTGATGGAGGTCCTGACCGAGTAAAACCACATCAGGAAAAAGGTGAAAATTAATTTTTAACCCTAAATCCTGCATTTCAGACACTTTCAGTCTTGTTCCACTTGGAAATTTAATTTTGTTCCTTACAGTAATATTTAAAAATCAAGAAAATAAATAATTTTTCATCCATCTCTGTCTTTACTTCGGGGTTTGGTTTTGTTTCTTTGGTTGATTGTTTTTGGGTTTTATTTTTGTTGGTTTTAAATTAATTTTATCATTCCAATGTTCAAGATTTAAGAGAATACCACAAGATTTGATTTCACTTGGATTTTAAAAGGGTCAGGCACAGCAAACTCGATATTCAGAGGTTTAAACAACACCACAATCCTTCCTGTATCTTAAAAAAAAATCCAGCCAAAACAACCAAAATTAAAACAACCCCAAAACCTGGGGGAAACCAATTTTTTTCAATATTAATAATAATGATTATCAGTGGTTAATAAGAATGGAGCAATGGTTTCCCCTCATTCTCCGCACATAAATGAAAGGAGTATTTGGAAATAATTTCTGCTGGTGCCACACTGAGCACAGGGTTTAATTCCAGGGCTTTTATGGAGCTCAGTGGGAGATTTATTCAAAATGAAGAAAATGAAGGAGAGAATCAGCCTCTGACTGAGGCCTCTGAGAGTTGTGAGTGGACAATAAAATGTTGATTTTTCTCCAGTGATGGGAACACCAGTTTAGGCCACATGGATCAGTCTCCCACTTTTTTTTAGGGAGGAATCTTGGAAAAATGATTTGTCTGAGCATCACATTGCCAAATTTAATCATCTGGGTTGAATCTCTCCACCCTTGACTCTCTTTAAAGCCACCACAAGGTTTGCTAAAAATATGGAATGCAGGTGTGGAGTGCTGGACTGCTGATCCTTTCTCATCTTAAACTGGGATGTTTTTCCATAAGTTTCTTAAAATGCACTACCCCAGCTAATTTCGGGTAATTCTAAGGAGTTGTTTGGAAGATAATTTGGTTATTGGGGCAATGGGGGTGCTGACCTGGGGAGGAGAAGCTGCAGGGAGAGCTCAGAGCCCCTGGCAGGGCCTGCAGGGGCTCCAGCAGAGCTGCAGAGGGACTGGGGACAAGGCCTGCAGGGACAGCACCCAGGGAATGGCTGCCAGTGCCACAGGGCAGGGCTGGGTGGGATCCTGGCAACGAGGAATTGTTCCCTGGAACCGGGAATTATGTCCACTTGGTATTTTCATCCGGAAGCTTCTGGCCAGCAAAAAAAAAAAATAAAAAAAAATAGGCAAATAATAATTATTTAATAAAAAATTTGAGCCCCATTCCCATTGAAAAGGGACTTGGACTTGTTGAAAATAGGGATGTGTTTGGCTCATTATGGACTTGGTTGTAATCTTTGATTTTATGCAAATTTTATTCAGATTTTAGGACACAAGGTCGGCCCTGGCACAGGGTGCCCAGAGCAGCCCCTGCATCCCTGGCAGTGCCCAAGGCCAGGCTGGACACTGGGGACAGTGGGAGGTGTCCCTGCCATGGCAGGGGTGGCACTGGGTGGGATTTGAGGTCCTTCAAACTCAAATCATTCCATGGTCCTTTGATTATCTAATTCCATGCAAAGTCCGATTTTAAGGAATTGGAATTGCCAAAGTGCCCGTGGCAGGGGTGGAATGGGTCGATTTTTAAGGTCCCTTCCACCCCAAACCACCCTGGAATTCCATGATTTTATCCCCCGGTGGTGTGGAATCAATCCCAGGAGCTAAAATGCCAATTCCTGTGCAGTGGTGCTGACCCATCTCCCTCTGGATTCAGCATTTCTGTCTGGAGTGACCAGGAGTGTTTCACTCTCTATCACAAAACGATTCAGTAAAACAATTTAAGTTCCCGACCTTTCATGTCCTGGGAATTTTAAGATCACAAATCCCAGCTTTGGGATCAAAGCTTGGATTGGCAACAATCCACTTGGATGAAAGTGTCCTCTGGAAAAAAAACAACCCAACCCTTCCAGGACACACAATTCCCATCTTTCCCTGCCCTCTCTCAAACCAGGGAACAGCCAGGCCTGGCCTCAGGAGGCATTTCTGAGTCACCCTGGCCAAAAGAGGGTGTCACCTTCACCCTGGCACAGTTGTTGGCCTAAAACGAGCTGGGAACGGGAATGTGAACTGGGCTCAGGAGCTGTAACACCAATAGGTGGCAGGCAGAGCTCAGGCGTGTCAGGAATCGCCGGCGCCAGGGTGGGATGAGGGATTTGGGTTCTGCTGGAGCTGGGCAGGCCCTGGCAGGTTCGGGGTGATGGCAGCACCCCCCAGATTCCACATTCCTTAAGGGAATTCTGGATTGGGAGCCAGGGGGAGCAAGGACAGGAGTGGTTGGGGTTTGGCAGCTCCAGGGATGGGATGCACGTGGGATGTTTGGTTGTTTGAAGGTGCCAGCCTGTGCTGCTGGAGAACCAAACCGGGACAGGCAGCTCCTGGTACTCCAGGGAGACTGGAGCAGTCACCAGCCACCTGTGTCAGGCTCAGAATTCCAGAATCATCAAAGTGGGAAGGGACCCCCAGGATCACCCAGTGCCACCCCAGCCCCACCAGCACCACCCCAATCCCTGTCCCCAAGGCACATCCAGACTGCTCTGGGACAATTCAGTGACTCCAAAGCTCCCTGGGCAGCTCAGCCCAAGGCCTGACCACTCTGCCCAGGGAAATTTTCTGTGCCAGTCTCCAACCTGAGCCTGCCCTGGTGCCATCTGAGGCCATTTCCTCTCCTCCTTTCCCTGCCCCTCCTGGCAGGAGCTGTGCAGAGCACTGAGGTCCCCCCTGAGCCTCCTCTTCTCCCCCAAACCACCCCAAATCCCTCAGCTCCTCTTCCCAGGATTTGTTTTTCAGCCCCTTCCCAGCTCCATTCCCTTCTCTAGACACACTCCAGCCCCTCAATGTCCTTTTGAAGTATTCCCACAATTTTAAAAAGACCAAAAACCCCATCCCAAAACAAATTTATAAAAAAAAAAAAGTGGAAATTAGTGTAAACTTAAAATTTTCATGTTCAGAACTCCCCGGTTTCACCCAAAATTCATTATTCTGAAGGAAAACAACATTTATTGACTCTTCCCCAGTCCTTGCTTCCCAGATCTCTCCTGTGAACCCAACTTTAAGGCAGGATTGAGCAAATGTCCTGACCACAACGGGAGCACAGCTTTAGGCAGGGCCAAATCAGGGTGAAGAGGAAATTAGGAAAAATCCCACATGCTTTTTCCAGCCAATTAAAGCACCAGGGAAAGTTTGTTTACTAATTTAAGCTTTCCCATACATTGAGAAAAAAATGGGATAATTTTAGGTTTTTAGTGCTTTCTTAAAGATATTTTTGCTGCTGTGTTAAGTAATTTAAAGAAATTATTTTCCCAAGGACCTGGGAAGTGATGAGTTCTATATAATCATTAAAAAGTGGCTTCACAGAAAGGGTGGGAATTATTATCCCTTGATTGCAGGGATGGGAGAAGTAAATTAAGAGTTGAAGGACACCCAGCAAGCCTGGAAATGTTCAGGTGGAGACAGCAAGTTTTTTATTCCTGCCAGAACCTGAATGCAAGAAATGTCTCCACAAAACCCAGATGGATCAATCATGGAATTCCAGAATGGTTTGGGATGGAAGGGATATTAAAGATCATTTTGTTCCACCCTGCCATGGCAGGGACACCTCCCACTGTCCCCAGTGTCCAGCCTGGCCTTGGGCACTGCCAGGGATCCAGGGATGGAATTCCATGCCAGCCCTGCCCACCCTGCCAGGGAACAATTCCTCATTGCCAAGATCCCACCCAGCCCTGCCCTCTGTCAGTGAAAGCCGTTCCCCTTTTTCCTGCCACCCTAACTCCTGATGAATTGTCCCTTTCCAGCTCTTCTGGAGCCCCTTCAGACCCTGGAATTTGCTGTGAGGTCTCCACACAAAACTCCTCTTCTCTGTCACATTCACATCCTCTGGAAAAATCCCTTCACCCAGGATTTTTCTCCTGGGAAGCTGAGAAGCCTCAGAGAAAAGGAAAACAATTCTTATCTCATTTGCTTCTCCTGTGTTGTGCTTGTGTGGAATGTGTGTGGGGATTGTTTACCCACAGGTGATTGTTCCATTGGTTTCATGTCAATTGTTTTCACTCATTGGCCGATCACAGTCCAGTGTGGGGATTCTGGAAGGAGTCACGAGTTTTCATTATTCTCTTTTTAGCCTTCTGTCAGTATCCTTTCTGTATTCTTTAGTATCGTTAGTATAGTATTCTTTAATATAATATAGTATCATAAAACAATAAATTAGCCTTCTGAGAACATGGAGTCAGATTAATCATCCCTTCCTTCCTCTGGGAACCCCACAAATACAAGACTTCTCCAGGATGAACATTCCCAATTCTCCCATCCTGTCCCCATAGGGGAGCTGCTCCAGTCCCCTGAGGAGCTTTGTGGCCTCCTCTGAACTTTTCCCATGTCCTTCCCACGTTGGGGACACCAGACCAGTGCAGAACATTCCAGGTGGGATCTCAGAAGTCTGGAGTTTTTGCAGAGCATAAAATCCAGCCCAAAACAGCTTGAAAACCAAATATTGTGCAATTGTCAGCACTTGCCTGTGCAGAGGGAAGAGTGGAGAAGCAGATGGAAAGACCGGGAGGACTGAGACCCCTTGGGTGTTTATCTGGGGACTGGGACTGGTGGGAGGTCAACAAGAACTGCTTGGAGAGAGGAACCTGTGAGTGGTTTGAGTGGGGTTTGGATGATTTTATGTCTCCTTTATTGTTTGCCTCAAAAGCAGACACAGCCAGTGACTGTCACTCAGTGGGGTTGATCGAATGTCTCTTTTTTCTCTGGTGACAGGGACAGCACCCAGGGAGGGGCTGGAGCTGTGCCAGGAGGGATTTAGGTTGGATTTTAGGGCAAGGTTCTTGCCCAGAGGGTGCTGGCACTGCCCAGGGAATGGGCACGGCCCCGAGGCTGCCACAGCTCCAGGAGCCTTTGGCCAGCGCTGCCAGGGATGCCCAGGCTGGGCTTGGTGGGCTCTGGGCCGTCCTGGATGATCCATGAGGATCCCTTCTAACTCAGGGTGTTCTGTGATTGTTCATAAATTCAAAATATGTCAGTGTGCCTGAATTTGGGAATAAAACCCTGTGGAATTCACATGCAAATTTCAGTTGCATCCATTCGCAGTGTTAGAAAAGTTGAAATTGCGGCTGCCCCTGGATCCCTGGCAGTGCCCAAGGCCAGGTTGGACACTGGGGCTGGAGCAGCCTGGGACAGTGGGAGGTGTCCCTGCCATGGCAGAGGTGGCACTGGGTGAGCTTTAAGGTCCCTCCCAACTCAAGATCCTTTGATTATCTAATTCCATGCGAAGTCCAATGGTAAAAAATTTGAATTACCAAAGTGCCTTTTTTCTACATTTCCAAAATTTAAAAATGATCCTGACCTGGGAAAAAATGTTTGCCCTAAATTGGGGCAGATCTGGAGGCAGATTTTACAAATCTCTGCAAGTTTTATAAAAAGATTATGGAAATGCCAGTTCTCCCCTCTGAGCTGTTCCAAAAGGAGTGCAAATCCCTGCATGTGGGGTTTTCTCCGACTGGAAAAGTGTCTCAGGTATTTTGTGCAACCCTCTGTGTGTGCCTGAAACAAAATCAAACTCGGTGTTATGTAATTCCAACATGTTCCATCAGGCAGGTGAACGTGGGGCTCAGAGTTCAGCAGCAGTTTACCTCCAGAGGGGGAGGAACAATTCCCTGTGTCTCACCTTCCAGGGGATGAATCCTGCTGAAAGATGCCTCTAATTAAGGCTGAGCGTTTCTCCGAGAGCTTGGGAAGCGTAGCCCGGGCTGGGAGAAGCCAAACATTTCCTTGTGTCGTCCCCCCACGGGGCAAAAAAACAACTCCAGGGCTCTGGATGTGAGCGTGGGGCAGGGAGCAGGGCTGGGGTGGGATGTGGCAGCCACGTGGGAGCTCCTGGGGTCGCCCTGAGTTCCTGGAGGTGATTCCAGACACTTTTCATCACCCTGGCTCTGAGTCTGCCTCAGCGCTGGGCACGGAGCCGAGACAGAGCCGGGATCCAGCCCGAGCCAGACTGAATGCTCAATTACCCTGCCCAGCTCTGCTCGGGAGAGAGCGCCTTGAGCATCGGGATTCAGCGTTTTAAGCCCTCATCAATTACCCAGGGGCTGGACCGTGGAAATATTTCCTGATGTGTGGCCTGTCCGTCCCCTGCCCCACCGGGTGGGTGGGACACCAGGAATTGTTTCCTCCTCGGCATTTCCCTGTCTGAATTCAGAGCCTCTGAAGGGGGTTCAGTGTTGGAACCCTGGTTAGTGAGAATTCCAGACTTTCTGTGCTGCCAGGCACTGACCCCCAGGAGAACACTGCACTGACCTGAGGGCCTGGAGAAGCTTCAATAATAAAACTGAGATTAAAGGTGTGGAGTTTGAACAGAAGTGTGTGATATCACAGGGTGGGAAACTCAGAGCTGAAGGGTTTAGAATACAGGAATAGATAGAAAGCAAGATGGAGGTTTTGGGGTGGAGGCTGCTCCTTCTTCTCCACCTTCTTCTCCACCTCCTTCTTCTCTACCTCCTTCTCCTTCTCCTCCTCCTCCTCCTTCACCTTCTCCATGGGTTTGGGTGGTTTTGTGTCATTGGATAAAAAAGTCCCCATTGCGGGCACAGGTGTTGGGTATTGGGTTAAAAGTGAAAATAATTGAGGTGTCATTTCTCAATTGGACAGTTTATCCTTCAAAGGCCTTGTAGAGAGAGAGAGACAGGGCTCCATTTTTAGTTTGTTGGAGTGAAGTGCTGCAGAGCTCAGGGTTTGTGAGACTGTAACAGAGATAAGAACTGATAAACATCTGAGCCCCAACAAGAAATACCCTCTCACACATTTAATCCTGATCCTGGTGAAAAAAAGTCGAGACTGCACAGTTCAGGACAGTTTCTTTCCAGTTTACCCACTGGAAAGAAAATCCCATGGGATTTTCCTGGGATAATTACCTGACAGTAACATCCAGAAACCCGCTGGATGTGAGGGGCTCATGTGAAAATCCCGAGGCTCTGAATGAAAGTGCTCCAAAGGAAAATCCTCAGGATGGGAGTGAACATTCCTCTAGTCAGAGAAGGCCCAAATTCCCCTGAAACAGAGCCATTCCTGGCAATGCCAAGGGGCAATAAACACATTCTTTTCTGGGAGAAAGGGAAGGGCGAGGAGCAGGTTTGGGATATGCAGGAGTTCAGAGCTGCTGCCAAGCCCACACCCACACGGAGGAGGGAGAGGCTGAGCTGCCACCCTCCAAAAGTTCAAAGGCAATTCCTGCTCTGCATCCCTGCAGGACCACATTCCCTGCTCCAGAGCCACCAGCAAGCGATGACACAGGAGTTGCTCTGCCTCAAAAGCGTCCTCAGGAGTTTTGTGACTCAGCCATTTCAGCTCCTTCCTCCCTCTCTTTTCAAGATCAGGAGCACCTCACCTCCGGGTTCCCTTCTGGGAAAACAAGAGGGAGGTGTCACCGATTTTTCCTTCATTTAATACACTTCTCCTCCAGTCCCACCCCTTTGTTCCACAGCCTGGAGGTTTTCCCATGCCAATGGAATGAAATTCCAGGTTGGAGAGCGCTGGTAAAAATGTCATTTGGCTCAGCTGTGGAGCCAGAGGGCTTTTGGCTGCTCCTGAGGTTTTATCTGGGTCTGGAAAAGTTCACAGTGGCAAGAGAAAATAAAGGGTAAAATAAAGTGTGAGGAGCAGGAAAAGGATTAGGATTGTGTCCCTGTGTCCCCACAGGTATTGCCCAGCTGCAGAGCTGCCCCAGCCAGGGAGGAGCTGGAGCTGCTGCAGAGCCCAGAGGAGGCTCCAGGATGGGCAGAGGGATGGAGCAGCTCTGCTGGCAGGAAAGGCTGGCACAGCTGGCATTGTTCACCTGCACAGGAGAAGCTTTGGGCTGAGCTCAGGGTGGCCTTGCAGGGCCTGGAGGAGCCCCAGGAAAGCTGGAGAGAGACAATTGCCAGGGGATGCAGGGACAGCACCCAGGGAATGGCTGCCAGTGCCAGAGGGCAGGGCTGGGTGGGATCCTGGCAATGAGGAATTGTTCCCTGGCAGGGTGGGCAGGGCTGGCATGGAATTCCACCCCTGCATCCCTGGCAGTGCCCAAGGCCAGGCTGGACACTGGGGACAGTGGGAGGTGTCCCTGCCATGGCAGGGGTGGAATGAGATGATCTTTAATATCTCTTCCATCCCAAACCATTCCATAATTCCATGATAAACAGACTGTGAGGGTGAGGAGAAATCAGGGATGAAGCCATCCCCCAGCAGGAGGCACAGGGAGCACTGAATGCTCAGGGGAATGGAAGAAAAGATGCAGGAGAAAAGCAACTTTCAAAGGTGTGGGATGATCAGAAGTGCTGGGATTCCAGAGTGAGAAAAGCAAAACTTTTGGGAAGTCCAGCCACCCTGGATGTCCTTGCTGGCCATGACCACACAGAGCACAGCCTGGATTTCTCATTCCTTTGGGATTTGTGGCACTGACCATTTATTTCTGGGAGATCCCAACTCTGCACACTTGACCCTTTGTTAGGCAGCCTCCACCAGTGCTCAGGGATGTTTGGGACAGTGGGATTTCTCATTCCTTTGGAAAAGAGGGAAAACCAGCAGCTCTAACAAGTGCCCTGCCATCCCTGTGAGAGCTGAGTCCATCAGGAATGGAGGAAATAAACCTTCTCCACATGGAACATGCTGCCTTGGAGAGAGAAAAGACTTCATTAAAACCAGGCTCACCAGAGCTTGCTTGAACAATTTTATTGCCCTTCAAATGTAAAACATATTTAACAGCGGCCCTTTTGCAGTGTTATAACCTTATTTATTAGCCTGTGTGTGTTCATAAATCCTCCTTTTATTCTCCTCTCTGTTTTTCCAAATTAACACATTTTGGAGGAGGGAGATTACAAGAGAGATGATGAAGTGCCAGATTTGATCTCCCAGATCTTTTGTGCTCCCAAAGGGAAAAAAAAAATCATTAAAAACAAGGAATGAACGAGGCAAACACCACAGAGCTTTGCTGCTGCTCGTGGTGATCAGGGTGATAAGGCTGCCTTGCTCCTGCTCCTGTCCTCAACCTGTTTTGGGCCAATATTCCAATATTCCAAACTCTCTGCCAGGAGGGAACAGCCGGGGGGGCTGGGATCTGCTCCCAGGAACAGGGACATGAGGAGAGGCTGGGCCAGGGGAGATTTATATTGGTTATTATAAAAAATTTCTCCCTGAAAAGGGTGGTCAGGCCTTGGAAAGAGCTGCCCAGGGAGCTTTGCAGTGCCCATCCCTGCAGGTGTCCCCTGGAGGTGGCACTGAGTGCTCTGGGCTGGGGACAAGGTGCCCATGGGGCACAGCTGGCACTCCATGGGCTGGCAGGGCTTTGCCAACCTTAATCCTGGGACTCCAGAAAATTCCCAAACTCTTATGAATATCCTTGTCAAGCCTCACTCTCTGCACAGTCCCTTGGAGTAGGAAGGGAAATTCACAGTGGAAATGGAGATTCTGGAGGCAATGTCTGATACTGGGACTGACAGAGTTTTCCATGATAATATCCCAGGTTTCTGCTGCTCATAATTCACTCCCAGCACCCAATTTTCCAGTAGTAAATAGGGAACAGCAGCATCTTTTCATCTCAGTCTAAATGCCCTGCTGAGGCTGAGAGAGAAATCCAGCTCTGGGAGAAAAGCTGGATCATGGAATTTTGCAACCATGGAGATAAATCCAACTGGACCCATGGCAAGGAGCTCATGATTGAGCAGGTGGAATTTGGGAGAATCCATGGACAAATCTCATTCTTCTGGGGTGCTAAGTGGTGATGGGAGATTGTTGAATCCCTGGAAGAGGAGTCCCAGAGAAATGCTGGATGGATTCTGCACCTGGAACAAGTCTGGATGTGGGACACATGAGGAAGGGGAGCAACAGAGGAAAGGTGTAGGGGAATACAGTATGAAGGTGGTATAAAATGTAATCTTATCCCCTAAAGAGCTGCAGCTGAACCGACTACTAAAAATTAGGAGCAGGCCTGATGTTAACAGGCCACAGCTGTAGCCAATAAGAACAAATGGTATAAAAGAGAGGATTGGTGGGATCTGGAGTCAGATGGCTGCTGCAAGGACCAGGAACAGTCAGTGCTTAGAGGAGCTGCCTGGGGGAAATATTGTGAAGGTGTGAAACTCTGGCAATATGGAATCCTTGCACTGTAATGATAGGAGAACTCTTGATATATAAGACAACCAATGGTGACCCCGATGTGATTCGGGACTAAACTATATTGCCCTATGGATTTGGGGAACCAGGATTTGACCATATAACCCTGTGGATTTGGGGAAGCAGACTTTGGCCATATAACCCTGGGGATTCAGGGAAACAGGATTTGAGTACCAAACTATTGGCAAAATATTATCAATTACAGCTGTTGGTGTTTGTTAAATATGAGTGTAAAAGACCTTGAAGATAAGTGCTTTGTAAACTGGGAAAAGCTATAGAGCTGACCTAACATTTAGAAATAAATATATATATATATATATATATTTATATATCTGTCCTATAATATGCTGTTTGAACCTTTGTATAACTCTTAGTTCTAAATGAAATGTATAAGTATGTCATAATGTTAATTTATTTGAATCTGTCCTTCTGGTAATGCTGCAACTCTTTAATTAAAAGAAAAAGGGGAAATTGTAGGGGGATACAGTATGAAGATGGTATAGAATGTGATCTTATCCCCCAAAGAGCTGCAGCTGAACCAGTTACTAAAAATTAGGAGCAGGCCTGATGTTAACAGGCCACACCTGTAACAAATAAGAACAAGTGGTATAAAAGAATGGATTGGTGGGATCTGGAGTTAGATGGCTGCTGCAAGGACCAGGAACAGTCAGCGTTTAGAGGAGATGTCTGCAAGAAACATCGAGGAGGTGTGAAACTCTGGTGGTATGGAACCCTTGCACCAAAATGATAGGAGAACTCTTGATATGTAAGACAACAGAAAGGGATGGTGGGATTCTGGTGGATGGCAAGGAATGTCAGCCAGGAACGGTCCCTGGGAGCTGGGAGAGCCAGCCCTGTCCTGGGGAGCCCCAGGCACAGAATTCCCTGTTCTTCTGGACATCCAATCCAACCCTGCCCCGCCTCGCTTTAAACCCATTCCCACTGTCCTGTCACAGTCTGTCCCTATAAAAATCCCTCTCCCTCCTTTTCCCAAACCCCTGGAAGGGCTCGAAGGTCTCCCCAGAGCCATCTCACCCCAGCATAAACATTTACCTTTTTATCTGCTTTTTAAAATATTTCTGGTTATTTGTGTACTGCCTGAAAGGGAGAACTTGGGGAAAAGCTGATGATTTAGTGGGGAACAAGTGAAATATTAAGAAATGTTGGTTGTTCCTTTATGAACAGTGTAAATCCCCTGATGAAGCCAAAAACGATCAGTAAATTTTGAGATGTTTGCAACTGATAATTGATAAATCTGGTCACTGATTAACGTTGTTTTCATCCTTAAATAATCAAGGCTGCAAACCAAAACAAAGCAGAACAGAACAAACCAAAATAAAACAAAACAAAAGCCCCCCTAAACCCAACCCAGCCCCCTCAGCTTAATTAGAGCCACATTTCCCCCAATTGGAAGCTGAGCATTTTTGAAATGGGGCTGCAGCTCCTTCCAATTATGCAGAGCAATTAGAGAAGCTCATCAAGACATTCTGAGGTCTCATTAGGGAGAGTGTTGGTTGCTGCAGACATCTTCAGAGATTTCAGCAGTGTCTGGGGCTCATCTCCCCCTCCCAGCCGCATTCCCACTCTTTGGGAAGAGTTAGACCGTGACTCCCTTCTCTTTAAACACTGCTCAATGCTCTCAATTTATATTAAATAATCTTCATTTATATTGGGTGATTTAAAAATTAAATCTGTTTTTTTTTTTTTTTTTATGCTGTCAGAGGTTTGAAATAGGAGAAAAAAAAAAAAAACTCCGCTGAATTTAGCTGTTTTTTAGCTTTCATAATTCAGCTTTCTCAGGGAGATAAATACAGTTTCCAAGGCAGAGTTGTTGGGTATTTCCTTATGGGAAAACAGTTACCAGCCTGTGCCTGAATGGTGAGAAAGAGAAATTTATAAATATAAATTTGAGTGAAGAAAGAGCTGAAATAAATAAAAATGTTCTATTCTTGCAGCCTTCATGGGAGATTTTGAACTAGATCCTTCTGCTTGTGGAAAATGGTGCTGGGGATAAAAGATAAAATAACAAACTTTGCTTAAGAAGTTGTTTTTTATGGATAAAAATTTGCTGTATTTCCCTTTGTGTTGGTCCATCCATCCGCTGCTGTTGTTTGGGCTCTGGTTGTGGTTTTTTGTTGTTTTTTTTTTTTTTTTTTTTTGCTGCTGTTTGTTGTGATGGAAAACGTTGCCCAAAGCCAGACAGCCAAGAGATAAGAGCAGAGCTGTTCCTGGATATTTTGGTTCATTTTGGAACACAGCTCTGAAGTTCAGGGAGAAAACTTTTGGGAGAGGCCAAATAAATAATTTCAGAGAGCTCTGCTTTTTAACTTCAGGAGGCAGAGGGATGGAGGAGTCATTTTAGAGGGTAAACAGGACATTCCAGCTGGCATCAGTGGCATTCCTCAGGAGCTCCACCTTGGATGGTCCCCAGGGATGAGGTTTCTGGCTCTTACGGTGCTGCAAGAAAATCAAGTTCAGAAATGTCACCATTGTCCCTTTAATCCACTCCCTTGGGGACCCAGGGTGCTCTCAGCTGGTGATTCCCAAACTGGGATTGATAAAACATCTGTGGCATGAATGTTTAGGGCTTTTTGGGAAAGTCACAAGCCCAGATTTGCCTTCAGAGATTCACAGGGTGGGTTGGGTTGGGAGGGACATCAAAGCTCATCCCATCCCATGGCAGGGACACTTCCCACTGTGCCAGGCTGCTCCAAGCCCCAATTCCAACCTGGCCTTGGGCGCTGCCAGGCTGGCAGGGCAAAGAGCAGCCACAGAAACCAGGAATCAAATCTGAATTCTCAGTCAGACCTTTTAAAATAAAACTCAGAAAGGAAGCACAGAGCACTCACAGGATCCCTGTTTTCTCAGCACACCAATCTGATTGGAGAGGGAACTTTGTTAATGCAGAACAATGAACAAAACCTGATTCTCAAAGAAATCCTGACGAGCTGGGCTTGATGAGGAAGCTCCTACATTTCCAGTGCCAAGCCAAGAACCTTTGCACATCATCCCAGAGAGCTCTGGACCCATAAATGGAGAGAATATAAAAAATAAGAGGGAAATCTGAAATGCTCGGCCTGGAAGATCCCCCTTCATTTGTCCCCTCACCCTCATTTATTTTTGTCACAAAATTGGGGCTTCCTAATGAGGACAAAGAAGCTCCAGGACATCAAAAATCACTGTAGAGATTTCTGGGATTTTAAAGATGTCAGGCTTGGGGAGGAGGGTGGCAAACCTTTTGGGAATGTGGAGCAAGTGAATTCTTTAATGAAAAGGGAATATTTTTGATACGAATCATCTCTTTAGCTGAGACAAACCAGAGGGATTTGTTTTTTCCCAGACATTGAAAAGTGTCCTCAGTTTTGGGTGTTGATTCTGATCTGGGGAATCTTTCCTGCTCTTTCTCTCATCATGAGATAGGAGAGAATTACAATTGATTTCACCACAGATTAATTGTATCTGAGCTGGATTAATCACTAATGAAAGTATGACTGCTTTAGTAACTTACTCTAGCACCAAGCTCAGTCTTAATATGAGGAAAAATTATTTAAGACCAGTTTTATTTTATTTTGAGATCCCAAAGCTCATCCCAGGATGGGGCTGGAGATGGGATTTTTTTTTTACCCAGAAGAAATGCTGCTTCTTGGGTCATTTATTTCAATTCCCTCACACAGCTCAATTAAATTCTTTTATTCAATAAATCAATAATATATTCAATAAAGTATTTATATATATAATGTATATAAAAATCCAATAAAGCAATAATTCAATGAATCCAATAAATCCCTTTCCAGCCCAGAAGTGAGAGCTGCCTCTCTGTCCCATCCCAGGCAGTTTTGTTTGCCCCACAGAACCTTTTGAAAGAGTTCCACATCCCAAATTAAACCCAAGAGCAATGGAAACATTTTCTGTGTGTTATCTGTGGGTTTTAGACTGATATTTAGAAATTTAATAATTTTAGAAATTTTAATAGTTTTTCGGTCTCATCTTAGTTTAAAATCCCAAACTCATCTGAAGTTTCCTGGATGGGGCTGGAAATGTCGTGTTGTTGTTGTTTTGTTTTTTTTTTTACGCAGAAGAAATGCTGCTCCTCAGTTCAGTTTTCTGTGTGTTATTTGTACATTTAAGACCAGCTTTATTTTAATTTGAGATCCCAAAGCTCATCCCAAGATGGGACTGGAACTAGGATTTTTTTTTTACCCAGAAGAAATGCTGTTCCTCAGGTCACTTTTTATTTAAATTCCCTCACGCAACTAAATTAAAATATTTTATTCAGTAAATCAATAATATATTCAATAAAGTATTTATAATATAGATAAAAATCCAAGAAATCAATAATTCAATGAATCCCTTTCCAGCCCAGAAGTGAGAGCTGCCTCTCTGTCCCATCCCAGGCAGTTTTGTTTGCCCCACAGAAGCTTTTGAAAGATTTCCACCTCCCAAGTGAAACCCTAGAACAATGTAAACATGTTCCCTGCTGCCAGAACCAGAGAGGAAAAGTGAAATGCACACCTTTCTTTGCTTCTTCCTGCTGTTCCTCGTCAGAATATTCTGTGTTAGCATCTGTCACACTCTTTATTTGGGTTTTTTCTGCTGGGGAGCACCACTGGGATTTTGTATTGCTGTTGTCCTTGGTGTTTGGGGTTATTTGAAGGAAACACGCAGGTAAATTTGTAATACATAATTTAAATTATAATTTATAATAATGAGGGGAATCACAGAATTATCAAGGCTGGAGGAGTTTTTGAGCATCTTCCAGTCCCACCATCACCAAAATCCCCAAGCTGCCTCCCTGGGTAGCTCATTCCAAGGCCTGACCCCTCCTGCAGGGAATTTTTTTCTCTAATATCCAATCTGAACCTCCCTTGGTGCAACTTGAGGCCTTTTCTTCCTGAGTGGAGTTTGTTTCTGCTGGGAACAACAGCAAGTGAGTAAAACCTGGATTTGCCCCTGTGAGTTCAGCTCCTTGGGTTTGTGCAGCTTGGGAAAGGAAAATTGCAACTATCCCTCAGATTCTGCTTTTCATCCCCGTGGATTCCTGCTGTCTCATGGCAGTCAGGGATGATCTGTTGGAATTGAAGCTGTGTTTCCCCCCAGAATTCCCCAGTTTTCTTCAATTTGGGGTTTCCCCATAGAAAATGTAACTCTTTACTGGTTCGAAGTTGCCCATTTTGGTGAAGTGGGGCTACAAGTGCGCCCTAAATCTGCCAGATTAAAGGTACAGTAATCAGAGCCAGGGCCTTGCACAACATCCCTCCCTCGGAGAGGTGTTTATTTCCTAAAAATAGAAAAATTACTTCAGGAAAAACATTTCCTGGCCGGATGAGGTTCTCATTTCCAGCATTCCACACGCTGCTTGCACATGTCAGGGGAGAACTTTCATCCCTGAAGGAGAAGGATGACTCTGTGGTTTTGATGCCTTGAGAGGCTGCCTGGAACAGAGTTACAGAATAAAGCAGGGATTTATTAAAAAGGCCTTTAAAGGATCCACCTTGGGCAGCACAAGAGCCCAACTGGGGCTGCACCCAAGGTGGGCCAGAATGATCACAAGATGGACCCAAAATGAACCAAATGGGCCCAAGATGAACCAAAATGGAACCATGATGGACCCGAGATGGACTTAGAGTCTCAAGTTTCCTCACTTTTATAGGTTTTGGTCCATTTCCGTATTGTCAATTGTCCAATTACATCTTCAGGTGATGCAGTCCCATCCTCCCAGTTTGCTCTCCTGAATTCGCTGCTGTTTGTACTTTTTGGGCCTGGAAAAGGATTGTTTTGTGTGGCTGAACTGTGAGGAGAGCTTGCAAACACTTCAAATGAAGTTCAGAGTCACACACTAATGCAGCGCAGAATCAGGGAAATATAAAAACTAAAACTCAAGGCATGAGTTTCACCCAGGGCATGGAGAATCATGAAGGATCCATGACTGGTGAAGTGCCACCACCACAGCTCCATGGAAGAGGTGCTGGGCCTCCTCCTCCTCCTCCTTCCTCCCTGGATTTTGGCTGGGAATGTTTCCCTGTCCATCTTTCCCTGGGAGAGGGGAGGTTTTGGCCACCACAGCTCCAGGAATGCTGTGAGAGGTGCCTCAATCTGCTGCCCTCAGAGAGGAGATTTTCCTTAATCCATGAAAAACCTATTTCCAGCCCCATCCAGGGATGAGCCTTGGGATCTCAAACTGAGAGGCCAATATTTTCCATCTCCGGAAAATATTCCCAATATTCAAACACCATCTTTCCCAACCTGAAAACCCTAATACAAAAGAAATTTCAGGTGCCAATAAATACATAAATCGTATTTGTTTCTTAATACAAAAGGAATTTCAGGCACCAGTACAAGTTAATCCTATTTGAGGATTTGGGAATAAAATCTTCACTGATGTCAAGCTCATGTAGCTTCCAAACAAAGAATAGCAGCGAAAATTCCACAACACAAATAATCCCAAATTAAGAAAATGTCAGGATTTTGATGTATTTTGTGGCAAAGAATTGTTTGTATTTTTTTCCTGGAGGAAATCAGGAGCAATTTGCCCATGGAAAGGCCTTGGCAGGGGCTGCCCAGGGAGCTTTGCAGTGCCCATCCCTGCAGGTGTGCCCTGAAGGTGGCACTGAGTGCTCTGGGCTGGGGACAAGGTGCCCATGGGGCACAGCTGGCACTGCATGGGCTGGCAGGGCTTTTACAACTTAAATCCTGGGGTTCTAGTCAAGAGGAGTCAAGAGACACATCACTGAGTTAGGAGGGTGCTGAAACTTTTCATATTTTGATGCTTTCTTTAATTTCTCTCTTTCTTTCCCAAGCCAATCCCGAACCAATCCTAATCCAGTCCTAAACCAGTCCCAAACCAGTCCCAAACCTGTACAAAACCCATCCTAAACCTCAAACCTGTACAAAACCAACCATAAACCTGTCCCAAACCAGGCCCAATCCAGTCCCTATTCAGTCCCAAACCAAACCCAATCCTAATCCAGCCCCAAGCCAATCCCAAACCAGTCCCAGAACAGTCCCAAGCCAATCCCAAACCTCTTCCAAACCAGTCCGAAGCCAATCCTAATCCAATCCCAATCCAATCCCAACCAATCCCAAACCTGTCCCAAACCAATCCCAAAGGCAGGAAGTGCTCAGGCCACACACTTCCCACAGTTTGGACCCAGCTGGGCTCAGGGACTTTGACTCCTTTCACTGGGATTTCACTGGGATTTCCTCCCTGAGGAGCTCCTTCCCCCTTTGCTCAGCAACGCAAAGACATCAAATACGTGGGGAAAAAAAAAAATCACATTTTTTACGTAAAAAGTGGCTTTGTTGGAGCTGCTCAGGTACAGAGAGGTGCCAAGGCTCCTTTTGGGAACCTGGCACAGTTTTGCCTCAGGGAGATGAGGTAACACAAATTATTTCCCTGCCTGGATGTTGTGGGGAGAACCCTGGACTGGAAAAGTGTTCAAGGCCCCATCCCCATCATCCATGGGGAACAGGGGGTTTGGGAGGCAAAACCCAAGGAAAGGAAAGAGGAAAGGAAAGGAAAGGAAAGGAAAGGAAAGGAAAGGAAAGGAAAGGAAAGGAAAGGAAAGGAAAGGAAAGGAAAGGAAAGGAAAGGAAAGGAAAGGAAAGGAAAGGAAAGGAAAGGAAAGGAAAGGAAAGGAAAGGAAAGGAAAGGAAAGGAAAGGAAAGGGTGTGAAGGGGAACTGAGCAGCACCACCCCTTCTCCAGCCCCACATCCAGGCAGAAACCAGATCCCAGGCTGGAAGCCACGGGGCCACACAGACACCGAGGCAAAATTTCATGTACTTCCCTTAAATGATGATGTAATTCCAAACTTCTCCGCAGTTCAGGAAAATTAATGACTCAGCGTCTTGTTTCAGCTCCCTCCAGCCGTGCTTTCAGCTTTGGTCAGCATCAAACAGGGATTTTTTGGGGGCTGCAGGGGGGGTCAGGGATCTGGCTGTTGTTGCCATCAAATCCGTGTCACAAATCCATCCAAGCTCTGTTTTGGGAACGGCACACGTGGCTTTGCTATCGAGTAACAGCCTGGAGGAGAGAGGGAAATAGCAAAGGAAAAAGGGAAATAAAAGCAGGCAGAGGGGAAAAAATAATCCCACATAAAAATAGGGAAAATGTGAGTGAAATGGAGATTATGATTCAGTTTTCTAACCACAGCTTCAAGGTCCTGATTTGTGAACAGGATGTGACTTCATGCTCTTGTGGGCACCAGGAACCAAAATGGGTGAGAGAATCCTTCTGGAGCTGCAGGTCTAATTCTGTTTGGGAAAGAAAAATCCCCAAATCCTTTCCATTGGTAGATTTAGAATCCCAGATCTCAGGAGAATCTGTCTCAGCTCCTGCCCTGCTCTACCACTTCTGGCAGCCTCCAGAGGCAGGAGGAAGCTGATCCTTCACAGGAAGGAAGGAATTGCTTCTATAGGAATTGTTGATTATTTATCTTCTTTTTCTGCCTCTGTCAGGGTCAGGATTGAAAGCGCCTGAGATGGAATTTTGTGTTCAGGCTCAAATATTTATTATTTCTTGTCTATATTACACTCTTGCAAGTCGTGAGTTCTACAGCATCGTACTAACAAGTGACAAATGGCTAACTCTCTCTCCAAGGCCTTTGAAGGATAAACTGTCCAATTAAGAAATGGCACCTCAATTATTTTCACTTTTCACCCAATAACTAATCACACAAAGATGGCAATGGGGACTTTTTTATCCAATGACACAAAACCACCCAAAACCATGGAGAAGAAGGTGAAGAAGAAGGAGAAGAAGAAGAAGGAAGAGAAGAAGAATGTGAAGTACAAGGAGCAGAAGAAGGTGAAGAAGAAGGAGCAGCCTCCACCCTAAAACCTCCCTCTTGCTTTCTATCTATTCCTGTATTCTAAACCCTTCAACTCTGAGTTTCCCACCCTGTGATATCACACACTTCTGTTCAAACTCCACACCTTTAATCTCAGTTTTATTATTGAATTCTGGAAGCTTCTCCAGGCCCTCAGGTCAGTGCAGTGTTCTCCTGGGGGTCAGTGCCTGGCAGCACAGAAAGTCTGGAATTCTCAGTGACCAGGATTCCAAGAAGGAATGATGAAAGAACAAATGGTGGCAGCTGGAAACCTTCCTGCCTGGCAGCTGGTGTGTCACAGTGTGACACTGACACTGCAGCCCTGGGTGACATGAGGACTTCAGCTCTTGGAAGCTCAGCTGGCAGAAATTGCTCACCAGCCTCTGCTGCAGGGTTTAAAGTGATGCCAGAGAGGTGAACCCCACGTGGCCTCACCTTTGCATGCCAAATTTTGGCTGAGAAGGCCACTGGCACCTGGCTGGGATCAGGAATGGTGTGGCCAGCAGGAGCAGGGCAGGGATTGCCCCCTGGATTTGGTTTTGGGGCCCTCACTTCAAAACGACCTGGAGGGGTTGGACCATGTCCAAAGGGCAGTGGAGACGGGGAAGGGGCTGGGAAACAAATCCTGGGAGGGGCAGCTGAGGGAGCTGGAGGGGCTCAGCCTGGAGCAAAGGGGGCACAGGGGGGACCTCAGTGCTCTGCACAGCTCCTGACAGGAGGGGCAGGGAAAGGAGGAGAGGAAATGGCCTCAGATGGCACCAGGGCAGGCTCAGGTTGGAGACTGGCACAGAAAATTTCCCTGGCAGAGTGGTCAGGCCTTGGGCTGAGCTGCCCAGGGAGGTTTGGAGTCCCTGAATTGTCCCAGAGCAGTCTGGATGTGGCCTTGGGGACAGGGATTGGGGTGATGCTGGTGGGGCTGGGGTGGCACTGGGTGATCCTGGGGGTCCCTTCCCCCCTTCATGATTCCATGATCCTGTGATTCTGCCCACTTGGATTTGCAGGTGCTGCTTTGAGGCCTCCAGCCCTTCCTTTCAGCCCAGGGAGCAAAGCAGGGAGGGTTTGGGAATGTGGTGGTGCTGCCATGGACTGAGGGCAGATCTCCTCCTGTCCAGCTGGGGAAGCCTTGAGAAGGCTGCCCCAGAGCAGAGGCTGGGCAGAGCTCCAGAATAAAGCAGGGATTTATTCACAGCATCTCCTCCATGGATGCACCTTGGGCAGCACCAGAGCCCAGCCAGGGCTGCACCCAAGATGAACCAAAATGGCCCCAAAATGCACGGCCGGGCACGGGCTCTGTCCCTGGGATCAGTTCTGCTCCATTTGCACCTTGCAGTTCATTGTCCCATTGCAGCTTTAGCCCTGCAGTCCCACCCTGCTTGTTTTTCTCTCTCCAGCCCACGGGGTTTGTGCTCCTGGGCTGAGATTTGGCTCATTTGTCCTTGGTGCCCAGCTGGAGCAGGAATTGTTTTGTCTCCCTGCTCTGTGCACAGAGCTCACCATCCCTGAATGTGAACCCAGACCCACACACTGAAGCAGCACAGAATGTGAAAAATAGAAAAGTTAAAATTTAAGGCATCAAAACCTTCCCCAAGCTGAGGTGCTCAGGAATGGTGATCCCAAGGTGTGGGAGGATGCTCTGCCTGGAGTTGGGGTAAAACAACTCCAACACCCCCAGATGTGCAGAGCTGTCAGTGAATTGCTGCTTTTGGGCTTGGAAGCCAAGCCTGAGCTGAAACCAGCCTGACTCATCCATCCCAAAATTCAACTTCCCAACAGAACCTGGAAGAGGGAGGATTTGCCAGTCAGAGCACCTGATAAATGACCCAGCAAGGGAAAACACTGATAACTTATCTAAAGCTGCTGGGCTGACACAGCTGGGACAGCTGACTGACACTTCATCCCGTAAAAACCCAATCCCACTTTGCAACTGGAGGGTTTCCCATCCTATTTTTTCTTTGGGAGTGTGTGGAGATTCCTCCCTGGAATGGGGACACCCTTTGATGTCACTCCTTGAGGCTGAGTGAGATTTGCCCCCTTTCCTTACTCTGGGTGACCAACATCAAGCTCTACTTAATAATTATTTTTCCTAATTTTAATATAATTGCTTTAAAATAGTGAACTCTACCTGGACTGTACTGTGTGGTAAAATACTCTCATTAAGGTATTTTATTATAAAGAAATTATTTCTACATAAATTATGTAGAAATAATTTCTTTATAATAAAAAGAATAAAGCACATTAAAGAAAATTATAGGAAAATATTATATTTATGTAATATAATATTTATTATACTGTATAACTATAACAAATATTTATGTAATGTTTATATAACTATGAATTATTATATATAAATTATTAATTATATATAAATATAATATAGTATAGTATAAATATGTATATAATATTTTATATACTATATACTATATACTATATACTATATAATATATAATATATAATATATAATATATAATATATAATATATAATATATAATATATAATATATATAAAATATGTAGTGTAGTATAAATATAATATAATATAATATAATATAATATAATATAATATAATATAATATAATATAATATAATATAATATAATATAATATAATATAATATAATATAATATAATATAATATAATATAATATAATATAATATAATATAATATAATATAATATAATATAATATAATATAAATAAAGATATTTTTATACACAAATATCAATCCTTATATCCTTAATCCTATGAAAAGCTGCATACATTATATTAATTATAGCTCTATAAAATTTTAGACACAACTCCTGCGGACTCCGCTGTGTTTTTCAGGGCATTCATTCCTTTTGTGGGGTGTCTTAGGAAATCCTGGGATCTGAGCTGAGCTTTGGAATGTGAGGGACAAGGATGGGATGGGAGGAGGCACTCGGGCTCCCAGATCTGACATGGGCTGCCTGGATTATTTCTTAGTCCTCTGTGAGGTGTCCTCGTCCTCTTCAGCCTTCCCAGGGTCCCATTTCTGCCCCATGGGATGATTCCAGCAACTGCCTCGTTTTTCACCCCTGAAAACCACCCTGAATGGTCACCCCACACTCAAAAGTCGTTTTTAAGGTCCCAGAGGGTGTTTTGAATTTTCTTTTCTGGCCTCCCCAAATGTGGACAGCCCCGGATGAATATCAACCCTGGGACAAGCGAGATTTGGAGCAGATCCCATTGTCCTCCACACCCAAATCTCCCAATTTCTTTTTTTCCTTATCCCACCCAACCCTGCCCACGGTGCCTTTTCCTCCCTCCACTTCTTCTTCTCCCCCAGCTGGAGCCCACGAGACATTTCCAACATTAGCAATGGTTCAGTGCATAATGGTTTTCAAAGCCTCGCTGTATCTCCTCTAAATGAGAAAAATAAATATCTGGGGAGCTCTTGCACATGTCAACAGTGAAGCAATTTGTGTAGGCAGCTCTGGAAACAGTGACAGAGTGAGGAGCTGTGCATAGCTTGGTAATAATATCATCACTGTCTAGACAACTCCACAATTAACAGCCAGACAGACCCAGGCCTTCTTTAAGGAGCCTCCAACAATAAAAAATATTCCTCCACAGGGAAGAAAGCCACAGCTCTCTCTCTCTCTCTCCCTGCTACCTTGCACAGGCACATTGGAATTAATTCTGTTTAAGAGGCTTTCAAAGAGGAGCTGCTTTTCTCAAGTGTTTGCAAAAATTGCCTTCGGTGAGGATCTTCCTGTTAAAACATCTGGTTTAATGTTCTCTGAAATGGTCATTCTGGGCTGCTTCTCCTCTTTTTATTCACTTCAAAAAATGTTATTTTTAAAGCTGTACTAATATTGGGGAAAACTCTGAATGAATAAAGGGTTTCTGTAGAAAACTTCCAGGGAGATTCAAAATCCCAAGTTGTGACTCTTCACTAATCCATAGGCCCAAGGCTGCTCCCACTCCCTGATTTTTGTCTGATTCCCAACCACAGCCATATTCCACAGGGATAATCCCAGGGCAAAGGGAGAGTGTTGCCCTCAGATTTTACCCTTTAATACAAAACAACTTTATTCTGTGTCCTGCAGATTTTGTCCTGGAAGGCTGCAGGCAGGAATGACAGTAGATCCTTCTTATCCAAAAAAACTGACTACAGAAAGAGGGAAAAAATTCTCCAAATTCCCAGTTCCCAATGGAAGTCAAGGCTTATCTCTTCTGTCCCCACCAAGGGTCACATCCAGGGAGTGACACTGGAATGAGATGTTTTTTAAGGTCCCTTCCAAGCCAACACATTCCTTGAATTTCAGCCTTTTGCAGGACGCAGTTCTGGCTTCAGGCACCGTGAGGATTCAGGAATGGGCACCATGGAAAACTCATGCCTTGGAAAGGAAAAACAAACCACCCCAAATCCTTTCCAGTGAGGACATTTCCCATTTGGAGCAGCACCTCCAGGGCAGGGATGGGAAGCGATGTCAGCTCAGGAATGTTTTCCCTCGGTGCTCCAAGGCAAACAGGGCTTGGGGAGCTCTCCCATCCCACATCAGCTGAGTTCTGTGAGCAAACACATCCCCAGGTGCCTCTTCCTCACAGGGAGGTTGCAGGATGATGGTGGGGTTGGCTTTTCCTCCTTCCCTGCCCCAGAGCTGTGAGTGCTGGCACCATGACTCAGCTGCTGCTGCTCTGGGTTCAGCTGGAGGCTCCAGGGCTGCTTTTCCAGTGAGGAATAGGATGAGCAACACCCCAAAGATGTGGGAAGGTCATCAGAACGTGACAGGGGAGTAGAATGAAGACATTTTTGTCCATGCTTCCCACACTGACATGAAAGAGGAGCAGGGTGACGTGGTTCTGAACCAGGAGTTGGCTCTGCAGATTTTGGAAGGATGAGAAATCAAATCCCAATTAATTTTTTTTTTTAAATCAGTAAAATTCTTTGTTCTTAGCACTGGCAGCATCTCCAAGGAAGACAGGGCTGGAAAAATGTGATTTTTTTCCTTGGACATCTGCATCATCCATGGGAATGTTCGACCCTTGAAATCAGGAGGGTCAAGAGTTGAGCTGAGCGTGTCAAAGTTTGCTCACGATGGGACCGAACCCACGGCAGAGAAACTCCCAGCCCGAGTTCTGGGGATGGCAGGAAGGTTTTGTGGAAAGGTCTCTCCACACCCAGAGCTAAGGAAAGAAACTCTAGTCAGTTTTCCAAAGGCTGGGGAGGGGATGGGGCTCAGCAGCACTGGCTCTGCTCCAGCTGGAGCCAAGTTTAGATGTGGACAAGAGAACGTGATGCAATGAAAACCTGCTCATTCCCAGTGCCACTGGTTTCACAGGATCTTGGAATCACCAGGGTGGGAAGGGACCCCCAGGATCACCCAGTGCCACCCCAGCCCCACCAGCACCACCCCAATCCCTGTCCCCAAGGCCACATCCAGACTGCTCTGGGACAATTCAGGGACTCCAAACCTCCCTGGGCAGCTCAGCCCAAGGCCTGACCACTCGCCAGGGACAAAAATGTCCCAAAGCTCTACAGAAAAACCTGAACAGAGACTCTCAAATGTTCCCATCTCACAGAGATCCAGGGGACAGCCAGGAGAAGATCCACCAAAGGAATCTGGGTGAGGATTTTTTGTTCAGTTTCACAGGAACTGTTTTAAAAAAACTGAGCCTGCCCTGGTGCCATCTGAGGCCATTTCCTCTCCTCCTTTCCCTGCCCCAGGAGCTGGGCAGAGCCCTGAGGTCTCCCCTGAGTTTTAATTTAGGCTTTAATATCTGCACCAATTCTGACAGCCCCGATTTCCCTGTTCCTCATTCAACTCAGCAATGTCAGCCTGCAAATTGCAAGGCAGGAATTGCACAGGGAGCAGCTCTGTCCTATTAAAAATCTCCTTTTCCTGCCGGATTTGGATGGTGGTGGCTCCAATTCTGCTCCCCATGCATGACCAGGTTCTTTTCCAGATGATCTTCAACAAATCAGACCAGGATCCACTCTGAAAATAAATCTGTGGGACATTTGACCATTCCTGTGCTCAGTGTTTAGGAGATGAAGCAATTCCTCGCCAAGCGTCAGGAAGAATCAGGCAACCTGAGCTCCTGAGTATCCCAAGGAACTCCATGTGAAGCTTCCCCATGGAGCAGAGCAATCCTTTACCTCAAGAAGTGCAAAAATTCCTCAGAGCTCCATTTGCCCTGGTGTCCCTGAGGTGTTCCATGGGATGTGGGCTAAACCAGAGAGAATCCCAGGCCCAGCTGATCCCATGCCAGGTTTTGCAGAGCATGGCAGTGGGAGCAGAAGGCAGTGGGATGGTCTGTGTGTCTGGGGCAGCAGGTGAGACCATCCCTGCTGTGCCAGAGCTGCCTTTGGATGCTGCAGCAGGCCTGGAATGCTTCCCCTGATGTCTTGGCCACTGATGTGAAATCTCCTCTAAGGGAAATGCTCGAGTCTGGAAAATCATTGTGCTGCTGCACAGACATACTTGGGAAATCAGAGCATCCCCACATGAGGACATGAGTTCATCCCTGCCCTCAGACTTTTCCCCCTGGAACATTTGGGGAACACTTTGGACAATGCAGGAGACCAAAAGGAGACTGAGATCTCCACCAGTTCCCAAAGTTGTGGCCCTTTTCCAGTCCAGCTATTGGCCTAGAGAGAAAAAAAAAAGAAAGAGATGCTGAGTTTGAAGCCTTTTTCCCCAGGAGAAACCAGTTTTTGGGGGAATGCTTGAATTCCTCAGCGTCTGCTCCTCTGGGACACCAGGATGGGAGAAGGGAGGGGATCAGTGAAGCAACTCCCAGACCAAATTTCCAAACAATCCAAGCACAAAGACGTCCTTGAAAAGCTCATCTTTAAAGAGTTTTTAGAAACTTGTCCTTGGAAGCAAAGGCTGGAAAACTCTTTACCAAATCAAAACCCCTCGTCTGCCTTTTAGAGGGGTTTCCTATCAAATCCAGGCTGCTGAAGGCAGCAGATTCCAGCAAAACCCCTTTCACCAATGGATACAATTCATTCTATTAAAAAAAAAATAATAAAAAAGAGCAATCCTGGCTGTCCTGGCTGCGTAGGTGGGTGAGAAAATGTGAACAGCTGCTCTGGCTGCAGGAGCAGCCTGCCAAAAATCCCTGTGCTGTGAACAACTGTGCTAAATTTGGTTCCCTGCTCTGGATTAGCCAGTAGCCAGGCTCTCTCCCTGCTCTCACCCCGAACACAAGCCCCTCTCCATCAAAGGCAGATGGTTCCAGGGGCTGTCATCAGGCACCTGGGAACGGCAGCGCTTCCCACAAAATCCACTTCTGACACATCAGGAGCAAACCACTCATTTTTGGCAAGCGAGGAGGGAACAAATCTGGCACTGGGGACGCTCCTGGGGACAGCTGAGCCTCGGGGAGCTGGCCCTGGTGTCCAGCAAGGAGAGGCAGGGATGACACATTGCATGATCCTGAGCCTGGAGTGCCAGGAGAGAGGTTGGGATCCAGGGGGATGCAGAGCCCCCCTCATGTTCCTTGTGTCCCTCTGCGATGGATCAGCCACGGCCAAATGGGATGGAGAATGTCCAGGGCAGGGAAGGGAGCTGGGGAAGGGCTGGAAAACTCCTGAGGGAGCTGGGAAGGGGCTGAGCCCGGAGAAAAGGAGGCTCGGGGAGATCACATTCCTCTGCACAACTCCTGACAGGAGGGGCAGGGGGAAAATGAGAAGAAATGGCCTCAAATGGCACCAGGGCAGGCTCAGGTTGGAGACTGGCACAGAAAATTTCCCTGGCAGAGTGGTCAGGCCTTGGCAGGAGCTGCCCAGGGACGTTTGGAGTGCCTGGAATTGTCCCAGAGCAGTCTGGATGTGGCCTTGGGGACAGGGATTGGGGTGCTGCTGGTGGGGCTGGGGTGGCACTGGGTGGTCCTGGAGGGTTTTCCCAGCCTTGATTCTGGGGTTCTGAGAAGATCCAGCACTTTTTAAACTCCACCCTCAGGGCAGGTTGGATCAGTCACAGCTCTCTGATGCTCAGACTGGAGAAAAGGGGGCTCAGGGGGGACCTCAGTGCTCTGCACAGCTCCTGCCAGGAGGGGCAGGGAAAGGAGGAGAGGAAATGGCCTCAAATGGCACCAGGGCAGGCTCAGGTTTTTTTGAAACATTTCCTGTGGAACTGAACGAAAAATCCTCACCCAAATTCCTTTGGTGGATCTTTTCCTGGCTCTCCTCAACTCAAAAATGTACATTTCGCCTAAATCAAAATGGATTTCTACCCTGCAAAATTTCCACTTTGCCTCATTGGGCTGCTGTGACAGAAAATCCTCACGGAACCGTGGAATCACCGCATCTGGAAGGGCCCTTCAGCATCACCCGGTCCCACCATCATCATCACCCCAAGCACGTCCCCAACTCTGGCATCACCCTCAGCAACCCCTGAAGGCACTGCTGGACTCCCGTGAGCCACAGCTTTTCCCCATTTTCGAGAAATAATCCCCCACGAGCACTCAATATTTTCATGACCCACATCTCCACCCCGTTTTTTTCTTTCATCCTGCGCTTTTCTGGATGAGGTGCTTGGCTCTCAATTAACTGGAGATTTAACGAGGAGGAGGCCAAGTGGGGATGCTGAGGCACAAAACCAACACCAGGAATGGCTTAGGGAAGATCCTTTAATTAAGACGAGGCCGTTCCACCCTCCCTCCCCTCTGTGAGGAAATGGTGGATGTCCCGTCCTGGTGCGTGATTAGGATCACTTCAATGCCTGTGAAGCAGCAGGGAAATCGCGCCTTTGATGCGCCAGGTACCTGATGAAGATGAAATTCTGGGAGCAGATCTTGCTCTGCTCAGCCTTTCCTACAAAATCCCAGCAAAACCTCTGGGCTTTAAATTCCTCCAGAGGAGCAGGAGCTGCTCAGTGTCCATCCTCCCCAACCCGAGGGACGATTTCCTCTCAGAGCTTTGGTCTGCACACCTCCAAAGGCTTTTGGTCTTAGGAACTCATCACCGTGTCAAGATCCTGTGAGAGAGTCATGTTCCCATTATCCATACAAAATGGATTAGATGGGGGATGAAAAGGGCTTGAAAAGGCAAAGCCAGATCCAAGTTCAGTTTCCTAAATGTCAGCACGAGGCAGCTTCTGGCTTCTGTCATGATGCTGAAAAAAAATGAGTTTTTACTCCCATGGTTCAATTTGTTACAAGTATTTATTGTCCACAAGACAGGAATTGTCTTGCTTGGTCTTGAAGTGATCCTTAACCCCAGAGGAAAGAGGAATTAAAGGAATGAAGAATTAAAAGGAAATACATCTTTTTTATTAGTCAAAAATTGGTTGGAAAAAATGCATCTCTGGGCAGTGTCATTGCTTGTGCAGGAGAAGAAATATTTAGGAATGAAGGAAAGGGATTAAAAAAAAAAAAAAAAAAAAAAAAAAAAAGAGGGGAAAATTCAAAGAAAAATCTGATTTTTGCTCCAGCACAAAAATCCTCCCTTGAAAATGAGCTTGCACCTCAGCAAGCCTTTTATGGGATCTTGGATGCTTGGGGATGTTTGTGTAATTGCTTCTTGTAAATGAGCTTCTCCTCTGCAACACTTTACAGGAAAGCACTTTCCTTGGCCATCTGTTATCCAGTTGTTTTAACTGGCTTTCCAGTTATTTGGAGCAGTCATTTACAAGAACCTTTTTAACCTCCAGAAAATGAAATCATTGAAGCCTCACTGGACTCCCCGTGCCTAAAAACCGAGGGGCTGAGGGTTAAAATTCCTGGGAGAGGAGCAGGAATGTGAAAATCAGTGGTGGGCAACCAAAAATTGCTGAAATCATTAATTTTTTTTTTTTTAAGTTCTGAGTGAATTTGTTTATTTGAAGAAAATAGTTTGGGGGATCTGGGGATGCAATTTGGGATGAATTTGGGATCTTTGGGATCTGTGCCATTACCAGCCAGGGGTTGCTCAATGGAAATGAACTTTGGGACTGAAAAGGGCTTTGTCAAACACAGAAATTGTGGAATTATGGGATGGTTTGGGCTGGGAGGGACCTCAAAGAGCATTCAGTGCCACCCCTGCCATGGCAGGGACAGGTCCCACTGTCCCAGGCTGCTCCCACCTGGCCTTGGGCGCTGCCAGGGCAGCCACAGCTTTTCTGTCCCAGCCCTTCCCAGCCTCCCAGGGAACAATTCCTCCCCAATATCCCATCTGACCCTGCCCTCTTGCACTTTAAAGCCATTCTCCCTCATCCTGCCACTCTTTACCCATAACAAAAGTCATTTTTCCTTCTTTATAGAACCCCTTTAAGCACAGCCCCTGGGATCCTTCCCTTCTCCAGGTGAACTCCCCCAGCCTGGCAGATATTCCAAGCCTTTCCAGAAGGACAGCTCAGTGAAAGTTCAGTTTCTGGAGGTTGGGAGGGGAAGGGTTCAGGTGTCCCTCACCTGCCGGGGTCACCTGCAGGCTTTTCCCATGGAAAATGTCTTTGGGATCACACAGACACCTCCAACAAACTAAAAATGGAGCCCCGTCTCTCTCTCTCCAAGGCCTTTGAAGGATAAACTGTCCAATTAAGAAATGACACCTCAATTATTTTCACTTTTAACCCAATACCCAACCACCCATGCCCACAATGGGGACTTTTTATCCAATGACACAAAACCACCCAAACCCATGGAGAAGGAGGTGGAGAAGAAGGAGCAGCCTCCACCCCAAAACCTCCATCTTGCTTTCTATCTATTCCTGTATTCTAAACCCTTCAACTCTGAGTTTCCCACCCTGTGATATCACACACTTCTGTTCAAACTCCACACCTTTAATCTCAGTTTTATTATTGAATTTTGGAAGCTTCTCCAGGGCCTCAGGTCAGTGCAGTGTTCTCCTGGGGGTCAGTGCCTGGCAACATAGAAAATCATAGAAAAAAACCTGAGCCTGCCCTGGTGCCATCTGAGGCCATGTAAAAGAACATTGGGGTTTTTTCATTATTAATTTTATGAAGTTTACCCCCCTTCCCAAACTTTTATGGGATTATTTTGAGCATTTCCATAATAAAACACACGAGGAAAGCGGAGTGTCCCAGTGCCATCCCTGGGATGTCCTCACAGAGTCCCCAAAGGGTGGCACCCCCCATTTCCACAGCAAATCCAGCACTTTTCAGGGAACCTCCAAACACCTGGAGTCAATGGGGGGCTGATTATTGATGTCAGCTCTGCAGGAATTTCACTCAGGAACTCTGTCAGACATTGGGAAACATTTCCTAATTGCACTTTTCTTGTTAAACACCAACCAAATTCCCTCTATGTCCCCGGATCCTTCAGGATCCCCTTCCCTCCTTCCCGTGGTGCTGAGTCAGCATTTCCAGGGGCCTTTTTGGAGGAGTTCTGGAGATGATTTTCCTGTGGAAATCCATAATTTGGGAGGAACAGACGGTTCTGATTCCAGCTGGAACCTGCACTTGATTCTGATGGAAACAGAGCAGCTTTGGGCTCAAAACTCCCAGGATTTGGCAAGCAGGAAATATTCCAGAGCCATTGCAGCTCTCCCAGGAGAGGGTGGGATGCTGGGTGTTGGTTCCAATGGGAACAGGCTGGAATGAAACAGGATATTGTGGAAAACAAGAGATCCCTGTAATCCTTTGAATTCGGTTCTTCAAATTTAAATTCCTTCAATGAGGGGAAAAATCAGAGCAGCAAATGGAAGGAACTGAGGAGGAAAAGCATCAAAAATCCAGAAGAGACAAAATATGAAGAAGAGGGAGAAGTTCAGGAGAGGAACCCAATCCCATAGGAGCAGGCTGGAATGAAACAGGATGTTGTGGAAAACAAGAGATCCCTGTCATCCTTCTAATTCAAATTCCTTCAACAAGGGGGGAAGATCAGAGCAGCAAATGGAAGGAACTGAGGAGAAAAAGCATCAAAAATACAGAAGGGATAAAAATGTGAAGAAAAGGGAGAAGTTCAGGAGGGGAACCCAATCTCACATGAGAAGGCTGGAATGAAACAGGATGTTATGGAAAACAAGAGATCCCTGTAATCCTACAAATTCAATCATTCTAATTCCTTCAAAGAGGGGGGAAAAATCAGAGCAGCAAGTGGAAAGAACTGAGGAGAAAAAAGCATCAAAATTCCAGAAGAGACAAAATATGAAGAAGAGGGAGAAGTTCAGGAGGGGAACCCAATCTCATACGAGAAGACTGGAATGAAATAGAATATTATGGAAAACAAGAGATCTCTGTCATCCTTCTAATTCAAATTCCTTCAACAAGGGGGGAAAAATCAGAGCAGCAAATGGAAGGAACTGAGGAGAAAAAAATCATCAAAAATCCAGAAGGGATAAGATATGAAGAACAGAGAGAAGCTCAGGAGAAAACCCAATCCAGGATTTCTAAAGGAAAAGAAAGTGGACAGAGGTGAGACTGCCCAGGGATCTTTAAGCTCCTTTCCAACCCCTGCCATTCTGGGATTTCTAAGAATAAACATGAATAAACATTTTTTTTTCCATCCTCCTGTGAGGAGAAAAATGGAAGAGGAAAGGACTCTGGAAATTTCTCATTTCTTTACAGGTGTCCAGACCTCTGTGCTTTACTTGAACATCCCAACAGCAAATAAATAATGAGAAAGTGATTTTATTGAAATAAAAATTGTTCTTGGGTTGGTTTTACCTTGGGACCAAAACCATCAAACAAACATCTTCCACTTATCTTCTATTTTGTGTCATTGGCTTTTGCTCATCCTTCTGTTGAGTCCAAGCTGCTCAGAGAAGTCCCTGGTGGTTTTTGCGTGCCCACAGCAGATCCTGGTGCTGTTGAAGGTTGGATGACACGAGCTGGTGCCCGGCTCTGGTTCCTTTTCTCACGAGCATTAATGGGAAGTTGTGATTTAAGGCTGAGCTCTTCAAACTCCCCGGGGTTTTCTCATGAATTTCACAGCCTGGTGGCCCCGTGAGGACTTCCACAGCACTTTCTTCTCTGTAATGCCCTCATGAGACAAAAATAAAACTTGAAGTTCCTTAATTTGACTTGAAAAGCAGCTCAGCCACAGCACATCTCCAGCAGCAGCAGTGCTTCTGCATTCTGCGAAAACCTTCCCAAATTGGACAAAAAATTGATGAAGCAGAAGTAAATTGTGAGAACTTCAGGGCAGAGCCTCTGCTGGGCTCTTCCACCAAAAAAAATCCAGCTGCCCACAAGTAGCATGAGTTTTCTTCTTAATAATTTCTTGAAATACCCACTGAGTCAAACCATTTCTTTTTAAATGTCATATATTTAATTATAAAATATAATTATATTAATTATATAATATTAATATAAAATATATTCTATGCTAGTCTATTTATTATATTTATTATATTGTGTTTATTATATTATGTTTATAATGTATTAATTATAACATAGAATTATATATTTATTAATTATATTAATTATATTGATTATATTAATTATATTGATTATATTAATTATATTAATTATATTAATTATATTAATTATATTAATTAATTATAATTTTTTTTCCTTTGGAACATTACAAATTCCTCTTTGCCCTGATTCCTTTGGAAATTTTGGCAAGGATTGGAGCAATCCTGTTCCTGATCACCCTCTGCTGATGTTTTACCCATCTCTCGTGCGGCACTGAACCATCTCAGCTCAGCTCCTTTCTTCCTTGCTGCAGCTTCAGGAGACCAAATCCACCTGGAGGTGAAATCTGAATGACCTTCAAAATTCCCTCAAAATTTCAAGTTCTAGCCAGGTGATCCCTCAGCCATGAAGTTTTGGGAATCTCCTCAAATTGTTTTGATATTTTTATGACTGAAAAAAAGAGGGAGGTGGTGGCTGGGTTCTATTTGTTGGAACAAGATGAGTTCGGGGCAGGAATGAGGAGCAATGATTTACCACAAGGCAGAAACAACTCCAGCAGCACATGTGGAAAGGATAGGGAAAAATAATCCCAGAATCCACAATTCAGAATCCACAATCCCCAAATCCCCGGGGCTGGCACAGCCCTGCCAGCCCATGGAGTGCCAGCTGTGCCCACCTTGTGCCCAGCCCAGAGCACTCAGTGCCACCTCCAGGGCACACCTGCAGGGATGGGCACTGCAAAGCTCCCTGGGCAGCCCCTGCCAAGGCCTGAGCTCCCTTTCCATGGGCAAATTGCTGCTGCTGTCCCAGCTGAGCCTGCCCTGGCCCAGCCTGAGGCCGCTCCCTCTGCTCCTGTCCCTGTTCCCTGGCAGCAGAGCCCGACCCCCCGGCTGTGCCCTCCTGGCAGGGACTTGTGCAGAGCCACGAGGGCCCCTGAGCCTCCTTTGCTCCAGCCTCAGCCCCTTCCAGCTCCTCAGGGATTCTGCAGCCCCTTCCAGCTCCTCAGGGATTCTGCAGCCCCTTCCAGCTCCTCAGGGATTCTGCAGCCCCTTCCAGCTCCTCAGGGATTCTGCAGCCCCTTCCAGCTCCCTCAGGGATTCTGCAGCCCCTTCCCAGCTCCTCAGGGATTCTGCAGCCCCTTCCAGCTCCTCAGGGATTCTGCAGCCCCTTCCAGCTCCGTTCCCTGCCCTGGACACGCTCCAGCCCCTCCAGGGCTCTCATGCAGGACCAGAATCTCTGCCCTCACTTCATTTCTGGGTTCTCTCTGCGTTTCCTAAGCCCAAAATCCTTCCCAGGATGCACAAATCCAGTGGTGACTTCGCTCTGGGACAGCTGCCAGTCCTGTGGGATGGGTGCTCCCTGTCCTCTCCATTCCCACCTTCCACAAAACCCTCTCCTCTTGCTGAGCTATTCCAACCAAACCACCGGACAACATGTCAGGACTCGACTCCAAAAGCATTCCACAGGTATTCAGGGAATCCTGAGAGCTTTGGCAGCTCAGGGGCTGAGCACTGCTGGGTCTGGCATCACTTGATCACCCAAAGTTGTGGAATATTGGGATTCACAGAATTCCCAGAATCTCTGGTTTGGGAGAGACCTCCAAGACCATCGAGTCCAGCCCAGCCCCAACTGAACCCTGGCCCCCAGTGCCACATCCAGGCTTTGTTAAACACACCCAGGCATGGGGACTCCACCCCCTCCCCGGGCAGCCATTCCAGAACTTTCTCACCCTGGCTGCAAAAACCTTTTCCCTGCTCTCCACCCTGTATTTCCCCTGGTGCAGCTCGAGGCTGTGTGCTCTGGGTGTGTCAGTGCTGCTGCAGACAGAGCCCAGCCCCAGGTGAGCACAGGCACCTTGCAGGAGCTGTGCAGAGTGAGGAAATTGTAGAGAGAGGTTATATTTTATTGCAGGGCCTCCTTTCTCTGCCCCTGCTCTGGGAATGGTTTTGTTGTGCCCCTGCCAGGCAGAGGTCGTGCCCAGGTTCTCACATTCCTGGTCCTTGCAGTGGCACCCCAGGAAAAGCTGAGTTTCCTGACAGGAGGGGAGATGAGTCAGCAGCAGTGGCAGCATCTCTGAGCAGCTGTGCCGTGGATTCTTGCCCTGAGATTTGTGGAATCTGGCAGAAAACTGAGCCAAGCTCTGGGCACAGCTGTCCCTGCCACTTCCTGGGAAGTCTGTGCTCCAAATGAATCAGCTGGGAGTGAACACAGAGAGATTTTCCCTCATTTCCACACATTTTCCTTCATTTCTGGTCTGAGTCTGGGACACAGAGTGGAACAGATTCATGGAATCACTGATTCCTAGAAAACAAAAGCTGTTTTCCAGCAATATAAAGAGTTAGCCAAGGGAGGGAATTCCTTGTGTTTGGTGCTTTGCAGGTGGTGAGGGGCAATCCTGAGCAAGCAGAGCTTCCACACCATCCCTCTTCCTGCTCAATTATGTGGAACTAGAATTTAAAAACTCCATCAAGATCCAAAATTATCAGGAGAGTGATCCAAGGCTTTTTCTCATGGCCTGGCAAGCAAAGAAATTCATCAATTTTCCAGCCTCCTTTTTTTTTGTTTCCATCACTGTAAATTTAAAATTCATGCACCCAAAGGCCAACCAGGCCCCTCAGCCCTTCATTTCCCAGGAGAAAAAGGGAAATTCTCCAGGAAATCAGTTTGTTACTTGAACATTAAGGACCACTCTTAACCTGCTGCTCATCCCAGTTTGAATCCAGGCCTGGTTTAACTGGGAGATTGTGGACACCAGGGAATTGTTCAGCAGCACGACATTTTAGGGAAGGGTCTTTGCCTCATTCCTCAGAAATATCCAGGCTGAAATTCCCAGTGAGGAAAAAGGGACACGATGCTTCCCAGCCGTGTTGTCACCTCCTGCACTTCACCTGGGATGCTCTGGGACATTCTCTGATGTTGATGGGCCTGAGGAATTTTTCAGGTCAGATTTTACTCCTTGCACGAATTTCTCCTTGGGGTTTCTTTGCTTCTCTTTTAGGACTTCACCATATCTGGCCAGAGCTGGTTTTTATCCCCATTTTTGAAAAATTATGGCCCTGGGAGAAAGGGGTGAGTTGGACAGACCTTCAGCTGCCCACCCCTGCTGCCACTGCCCTCACACCTCAGCTCTTCCCATTTCTCAAGCACAAACACTTTTCCCAGCTGAGCAGTGAAGATTTGGGATTTCCTGCAGAAAACCAGGGGATGAGGAGTTTTTGGGATCACACTTCAGTTCCCAGTGCCTGCAGAGGCTGGTGATGCCTCAGGTTTGGGCTTTTCTATTTTGCAGGTTCTGTTCTGCTTTAGTGTGTGGCTCTGGGTTCACATTCAGGGATGGTGAGCTCTGTGCACAGAGCAGGGACACAAAACAATTCCTGCTCCAGCTGGGCACCAAGGACAAATGAGCCAAATCTCAGCCCAGGAGCACAAACCCCGTGGGCTGGAGAGAGAAAAACAAGCAGGGTGGGACTGCAGGGCTAAAGCTGGAATGGGACAATGAACTGCAAGGTGCAAATGGAGCAGAACTGATCCCAGGGACAGAGCCCGTGCCCGGCCGTGCATTTTGGGGCCATTTTGGTTCATCCTGGGTGCAGCCCTGGCTGGGCTCTGGTGCTGCCCAAAGGTGCATCCATGGAGGAGATGCTGTGAATAAATCCCTGCTTTATTCTGGAGCTCTGCCCAGCTCTGCTCTAGCTCAGCCTTCACAAGGGATCACAGGAGGCTGGAATTGATTCTCTAAGATCAATTTGCTCCATCCCACACTGGGCTCCTTGACCTGTGAAATGTGGGGTTAAACGTTCCTTTAGTGTCCCTGTGCAGAGGGCAGGGCTGAAGGGATTTATCCCAAACCCCAGGGCCAGCAGGGACAGGAGCTCTGCTCCCATCCCCAGCCCCTCTGGCCCCAAATGTCCCACGGGACAAAACCCACGTGGGCTTTGGGGGCTGGCAGGTTCAAAAAACAGCTTCTAGAGCCATCCCAGCTCAATTATCTGCACCATCCACCCATAAAAGGGATCCTCAAATGTTGGGGTTTCCTTTTTCCTTTCCCTTTCCTTTCCTTTCCTTTCCTTTCCTTTCCTTTCCTTTCCTTTCCTTTCCTTTCCTTTCCTTTCCTTTCCTTTCCTTTTCCTTTCCTTTCCTTTCCTTTCCTTTCCTTTCCTTTCCTTTCCTTTCCTTTTCCTTTCCTTTCCTTTCCTTTCCTTTCCTTTCCTTTCCTTTCCTTTCCTTTCCTTTCCTTTCCTTTCCTTTCCTTTCCTTTCCTTTCCTTTCCTTTCCTTTCCTTTCCTTTCCTTTCCCTTCTTCTTTTTTTTTTGGGGGGGGGGGGGCGGGGGGGGGGCTTTTTCTTTGTTTTTTTGGGGTTTTTTGGGGGTTCTTTTGGATTTTTTTTATTTAATTTTTTTTGTTTCGTTGGTTTGTTTTTGGGTTTTTTTGTTTGGTTTGGTTTGGGTTTTTTTTTGTTTGCATTTCTTTTTGTGTTTTGTTTCTGTTTTATTATTTTGAGGTTGCAATTGAAGGTATTTGAGATGGTATATTCTGTTTAGATTTCAATATCAATTTATTTTTAATTTATGTAATAGTTTTATAAGTAGTGAGTTTTGTAGTATTTTATTAATAAGGTATAAAATGGTTAATTTTTAAATTAGTTTTTTTAAGGTTAAATTATTCTATTTAGAAATTATATTTAAATTATTTTTACTTTAATAATTAATTCTTTGAAGTGTATAATGTGGATTTCTTTTGTTTGATTATAAAATATTACTTAAATATATGAAGAAGGAAGATGAAGGTAAAGAAGAAGGATTAGTTATGGGTTTAAAAATTTTAGTTTGGTTTTATATATTTTATTATACTATATATTTTTAATTTTAAAATTAGATTTAAAAATATAGTTAAAATATTTAATTAACATATTTTATTACATCAAAATATGTTAATATATAAAATATATATATTTATATATATACACACATTTTATATGTTTACAATATAGATATATTAAAATATCTATATTGTAATATATAAAATATATTTTAAATATTTTAAATATATTTAAAATATTTTTAAATATTTAAAATATTTTAAAATACATATTTTAAATTTTTAAATTTTATAATTTAAATTTTTTATTATATTTTAACATTTTAAATTTTAAGTTTTTGATTTTGCTGATACTATATACTTTTCATCAATTGTATCTTTGCAAAATTTTAGCGCTTTTAAATCATAAAAAAAAATTTTTTGCAAGTTTTTTTTTATAGTTTTATGTTGAATTTAGTGCTTTTGGGGGGGGTTAGAGTTTGTTATTAAATTTTTTATGATTTAGGACTCTACCACTCAACCAGCAGGGCCCTTTCCTGCTTCCCCACTGAAAATATCTGAGGATTCCCACCCCAAAACCAACTTGGAGAAGCACCTGGGAGAGCCCAGCCTGGACTTGCCCCTTTGGGGATCTGCCAGCAGAGCTTTGCTCTGGCCAGGCCACCTGAGAAGATTTTCCTCCCTCTGTTCCATCAGTCCAGAGAAGCCGAAGTCTGATCCTGAAGCTGAAGGAACATTTCCATAATTTTCATATCTTTTAGGGTTTTTTTCTTTTTTTCCCCTACAACAGAGTGACCAGGCCAAAAAGGGCTTTGAGGTCTCCATGAGGTCTCCATGAGGTCTCAGCACACCTCAGTTCTGGGCCCCCCACTTCAAAGAAAGGAATTGAAGTGCTGGAGCTTGAGAATCCCAAATCCTAAGGATTGGATGGAGGAGACCCTCAGGATCATCCAGTCCCACCATCAGCACCCCAAAACCAGGTCCCCAAGGGCCACATCCAGATTTTTCCTGAAGATTCCCAGAGATGGTGACTCCACCACCTCTCTGTGCAACTCATTCCAAGCTTTTTTTCAGTGAAAAAAAAAATAAATCTGAGTTTTAAAGTAAAGTTTGTCCATCCTCAGGTCATTTCTCCTAAAACCTGGAAAAACTCTAAGGAATTTCCCAGCTTTTGAACAGGTATCTTGCTTTAAAACTCTGTTTTTCCTCCCTGATTTCAGAGCACAGTGAGCTTCCTGAAAATCAATCCCCATCAGCTTTATCTGGAGGAATTCTGATCAGGAATGGTGAGGTATCCCCAGTTCAATCTGAATTTCTCATCTTGGCCTGTCCCGATTCCCCCCGTGACAGATGCAGGGACACACAGATGGATTGTGCTGCTCCCAGGGCAGTTGCATCAGCAGCAACCCTGAGCAAGTTTGGCTCCTCCATCCTCCAGTTGCTTCATCCATCCCCCTCAACACCACAAATATTGGTGCTATTTGAACCTAATTCTGGTTTTCTTTCCAAACCAGCCCCGTCGGAAGCCTCCTGCCCTTATTTGGGTGAGCAACAAAGGAGAAATATGTTTTTGTTTTTTTTTCTTTCTTTCTTTCCCTTTTAAGTTGTTCAACTTCAACACTAATAAAGGTATTATGTGGAGTCATCTCCAAACTATATCCCATATATCATTCCCAGATAAAGATCTTTGTCTGGGACTTTGTCTGAGGAGGATAATGTTTCACTCCTGGCGCCTGGGAGTCTCCCTCTTTCTAACATAACACATATTTGTTATAGTCTTACTAAACCTGGCTGGCTTCAATGCCCAAAAATCAGTTTGCACTTTGATTTTTCCAGCCAATTAACGAAGCTCATCAGCCCATTCCCTCTTCTCTGGCTGCTGGATGCAAAGAATAAAAATGGGAAAAAAATCCACTGGGAATTGGTGGAAGAGGTAGGAAAAGAATGGAAGTTGTGGAGGAGTCCCACAGAATTTGGGTGCACTTTAAAATCCCCATTGGGTCGTTTTCTCTGCTGGGAATTAAGGAATGGGAATGAGGATGTGCTCAAAAAAATGAGCACAAATCAAAAATCCCTGTGAGAAACCAATCCCTGCAGGAGTCACTGATTCTCCTTCGAATTTGGGAGAATTCTGGGAATCCTTTAAAACCCTGGAGCTCCAATGTGGAGTGGAGACAACACCAAAACTTTGCCCGGTGTGATTTGGATCCAACTCTTTGGGTGTTTTCATTTTGGTTTCTGAGACCCAAACAAGCCTGTGTATATCCAAAATATCAGGGATGAAAGTGGAGAAGGAACCTTAAAAACCTGACACAAGGCAGGGAATTGGAGGGGAAAGTCTCACAGGATTTCCTCCTGTGCTGATGCATCCCCAGCAGCACAAATTCCTGAATGTCCTGGGGTGATGTTAAAAAAAATTAAAGGAGTGAAGTGAGATCTACTGAAGGCACATTAAAAAAAAAAAAAAAAAAAGTGCAAATAAATTTTTTAAAGCCCTTGCTCATCGTTTGTAAATTGTTTTATTTGATGAGTAGTTCCTGAAGTTAAGGGATTTAAAACGCTTAATCAAAAAGAATAAATTGAATTTTAAAAGAAAAATAGTTTCAAAATTAAAGAATTTTTAAAAAGAATGAAAAAATAAAAAATTAATCTTAATTTTAAAAAATAATAAATTTTAAGACAAGAAACAAAAGGGGTTTCTCATCTCCCCCCCATGCGGAGGTCCAGGTGGTACCACCAGTTTTATCCTGCAGGTTTCTGCAGTTTGGCTCCAGGAAGGTGGCAGGCAGCACATTCCAGCCCTTCCAGAGCTTTCTCCTTCTTCTCCTCCAGAAATTCTGGAGCCCCTCGGAAGGAGCCTCTGCAGGGCTGAGGCTTGAGCAGAAGGGGGTGGAAGGAGCCCAACAATTTCAGCTGGGTGAAAACAGCAAAAAAAAAAAAAAAAAAAAAAAAAAAAAAAAAAAGCAGATCTGGGTAAAAACTTGAGCTCAGCTTAGTGCTGAGCTTAGCTCAGAAAATCCTCCAACCTCCACATGGCTGCAGCACTAGGGAGCTGCCTGGTTCCATGGCATTTCCCCCTCTGGAATTGCAGTCCCAGCTCCAGAGCCTGGAGCGGGCAGAAATGCTCTGGGTCCTCTGGGATCCCATGGAATCCTTCCCTAAAAACCACTCAGGGGTCTGGGGCAGGATATTTATCCCTCCTGATCCTCCCAAGGGTCTGGATGTGGGATTGGGGTGAGGAATTCCTGCCTGTTCCTCTCTCTGGCCCAAAAAGCAGGCGGGTGATGGAGCTGCTTCTCCAAGGAAAATTCACTTCTTGCTCCTCCACTTGTCCCCAGAATCGTTGAATGATTTCATTTTGTTTATGATCCCAAGGTAAAAAATATTACAAAAATCTGGGAATCGCAACTGGCAACTGCTTTGGGAACCTCCCATGTTGTTTTAGTTATTTTTGGTTTAATTTCTATTTCTTCCCACCTGTTCTCCCTGTGGTTTGAGTGAAACAGAAAAAAAGTGATTGAATAGGTTTTTAAAATGTGTAAATATCAAATCAAATTAATTCTTAACTTTCTCTGGATCCTTTGTATGTTTTCCCCGTTGGAATTCCTTATCATTGCCGTTTTCCAAACCTATCCAATGCTTTGTGCACTTGCATAAGAAGAAATCTCTGTGGGAAACCCAGAAATTTCCTTGTGGGTTTGTTTGTGGGGGCCTGGGAGTGGGATTTGGACCAGTGTGCTTCTCTGGAGAGCAGAGGGAGGGAAGTGTGGGATTATTCCTTGTAAAAACTCTGGAAAAGGGGGTGCCCAGTGATGAAGGATCATGTGGGTTTATAGCAAACATAAGGAGGAATTGTCTGTCCTTGAAAATTGGTGTGGGAATTATCAAAGGTGGGAAGGGACCTGCAGGATCATCCAGCCCCAAACCCCTGTCCCCAAGGGCACATCCAGCTCCAAAGCTCCCCTGACCTTCCTCTCATCCCTTGGACTGTGCAGGAACCTGACCTTTGGCTGGGAGGGACCATCCTGGAGACTCCTCACTGCCCTCAAGGTGCTGAGTCTGGCAGCAGAGCAATTGTGAGCTGGGGCAGCCTCAGGATTTATTGGGTGGGTGTGCAGGAGCCTTTGGCTTGGATTGCCTGGAATCACCAGGGTGGGAAGGGACCCCCAGGACCACCCAGTGCCACCCCAGCCCCACCAGCACCACCCCAATCCCTGTCCCCAAGGCCACATCCAGACTGCTCTGGGACAATTCAGGGACTCCAAACCTCCCTGGGCAGCTCGGCCCAAGGCCTGACCACTCTGCCAGGGAAATTTTCTGTGCCAGTCTCCAACCTGAGCCTGCCCTGGTGCCATCTGAGGCCATTTCCTCTCCTCCTTTCCCTGCCCCTCCTGGCAGGAGCTGTGCAGAGCACTGAGGTCCCCTGAGCCTCCTTTGCTCCAGGCTGAGCATCAGAGAGCTGTGACTGATCCAACCTGCCCTGAAGGTGGAGTTTAAAAAGTGCTGGATCTTGTCAGAATCCCAGAATCAAGGCTGAGAAAACCCTCCAGGATCACCCAGTGCCACCCCAGCCCCACCAGCACCACCCCAATCCCTGTCCCCAAGGCCACATCCAGACTGCTCTGGGACAATTCAGGGACTCCAAACCTCCCTGGGCAGCTCGGCCCAAGGCCTGACCACTCTGCCAGGGAAATTTTCTGTGCCAATCTCCAACTCCACACTCAGTGACTCATTCACAACCCAATCCACCCAAATGCCTGTTAATTGCAGAAGAATAACCTGAGAACACCCACCTGGAACCAGCCCTGGCTCTCCTCCAGGCCCTTTGGAGGAGCAAGCTGGGACACAGCCACCCTCAGGCTGCTCACATCCTTGGGGGAATCCCAATGGATTCCATGGCAATGCTGTGTTTAAGGACATTATTAAGGATATATTTAAGGACATTATTCAACATTTCACCCATCGAGGAGCCCTTCTGGAGGTGCTGTCCTCAGTCCCAATGGATTCCATGGCAATGCTGTGTTTAAGGATATATTTAAGGATATTATTCAACATATCATCCATCAAGGAGTTCTGCTGGAGGTGCTGTCCTCAGTCCCAATGGACTCCATGGGAATGCTGTGCTTTAAGGACATTATCAAGGATATATATCATTATTAAGGATTCATTTAAGGGCGTTTTTCAGCATTTCACCCATCCCAGAGCCCTTCTGGATGTGCTGTCCTGGGTGTCCCTGCTCTGAGTCACAGCTCACGAGGGGAACAGCTGCCTTTGCTTTGGACTCTCAGCCCAGCATCCAAGCTCAGCACTTTCCTTTGCTCCACCTGGCCTCAGCTTTACTCCACATTTTCCCAGGAGCTCTTTAAAATAACGCTGAGGTTTTCTGGTTTTGTGTTTGTGGAGGTGACGGGGAGATTTCCTGTGGGAGGAAAACAACGCGTGGGAAATCGGGGCAGGGTTTGCTGGGCCTTAAATAAATTTATTGTGCTTTGAAAGCAGAGCCACAGAGAAAAGGGGGACTGCTCACAAGTGTTTGGGTTGTTTTATCCATAGTAAAGCTCACAAAATCAGGAATTATTTGGGTTGGAAGGGATTTTAGGGATCATCCAATCCTCCAAGGACACTTCCCACCATCCCAGGGTGCTCCAGCCTGGCCTTGGGCACTGCCGGGGATCCAGGGATGGAAATCCATCCCAGCCCCTGCCCAACTTCCAGGGAACAATTCCTGCCCAATGTCCCATCTGAGCTTTTCATGGATAGTGCAGAAGCAGAAGAGGAAAATCGTTTGTGTGTTTTTAATTCATGCCCACACAATTTTGAATTTCAGTGTTGTCCTAAATTGAGATTTTTTTGAAGTGCATATTGAATTTTTCCTAACTTGAAATATTCCTACTGAATATTTTCAATAAATTCATGAAGGACAAATCTCCTTTTTCTGTACTGTGATCTCTACTTCTTAACAGTATTAACTTAACTTATAAGTTAATTTTTTAACTCTCTAAAATAAATCCAGTCTATCTGGCTTTGCAGTTCTGCCTCATTTTTCAGAAACGTTTTCTTGGCAAAGGAGCTTTTTCTCTGTGTTTTTCCTCTTGAATGCAGCAGTGACCACTTGAGAAGTGGGACAAAAGTGAGGCCTTGCACCACCCCGGCTGCCACCTCTTCTTTCTGAGCTGCAGGGACAGATGAGATGAGAATTCCAAATTCTTCTGTCACTTGTTGTTGGCCCGAGGAGCCACCAGCTGCTGCAGTCTGGTGCCACTTCCAGGCACCTCCAGAGGGATTTAAATGAAGTTTTTCAGTAATTCAGCACTAGGGCCCTTCTCACATGGCCTGGAATCTCTGGGGAGTGAGGATGTGGCAGGCAGGAGCTGCAGGAAAGGTCCAAGAACCCCCAGGAGATGTCCCCAGAGCTGTGCCCTCACTTGTGCTCGGCCACCAAGTGCTGCTTGCAAGGATTTGTTGATTTTTCTCTTTCTTGAGGAAGATCCAGTGTGACAGTGTTCACAGGGGCCTGAGGATGAGGGGAGAGATGAGGGTCTGACTCCATGTTTCAGAAGGCTGATTCATTATTTTATGATATATATTACATTAAAGCTATACTAAAAGAATAGAAGAAAGGATTTCATCAGAAGGCTGGCTAAGAATAGAAAGGAAAGAACAATAACAAAGGTTTGTGGCTCAGCTCTCTGTCCGAGCCAGCTGACTGTGATTGGCCATTAATTACAGACAACCACATGAGACCAATCCCAGATGTACCTGTTGCATTCCACAGCAGCAGATAACCATTGTTTACATTTTGTTCCTGAGGCCTCTCAGCTTCTCAGGAGGAAAAAAATCCTAAAGAAAGGATTTTTCATAAAAGTTGTCTGCGACAATCCAGAGGCACCAGTGGTGGGTTCTGTTCGCTCCTGGATTTCCTGGAAGCCTGGGAGGGTCTTGAACAGGATGGAGGGGGCAGCTGAGGGCAGGGGAAGGAGCTGGGAGTAGATGGAGACCAAGAGCAGGAAGGCAGCTGAGGGTGTGACATCTGAGGGAAGCTGGGATCACACCTGGAATGGGCCCAGGAGCCATCCCAGGGCTCAGGAGCCCTGCAGAGCCTGCAGGGAAGGTACAGGCAAGGTCGTGGGTGGGTGGGTGGGAGCCAAAATTCCAGAGGTTTTGGGGCCTCCTGGGGGCCTCTGGAAGCTCCCTTGGCTGACTGGTGCTGGCAGTGTCCCACTGAGGATCCCTGACATCCATCATGGAGTAAAATCATTCCAAGGAGCTGCCTGTGATAACCTGAACCGTGGATAAATGGTCCAATGGTTGAGAGGTGCAGCTTGAAAAAACATCATTTCTGTGGATGAAAGAGGAATAATGCTGGAGACAAAACTCGAAAAATTGGCTGTGTGGGGAATAACTGGGATTTGGGGTTGGTCTTGGAGCAGCCTGGGACAGTGGAAGAGGTCCCTGCCCATGGCAGGGGGCTGAGTTTGTGAGGGTCCCCAGGATGAAGTGGGACAATTGAGAATCTGACTCCATGTGCTCAGAATATATTATATTATATTATATTATATTATATTATATATATTATATTATATTATATTATATTATATTATATTATATTATATTATATTATATTATATTATATTATATTATATTATATTATATTATATTATATTATATTATATTATTACATTACATTACATTACATTACATTACATTACATTACATTACATTACATTATTACATTACATTACACCATATCATATTATACCATATTATATTATACAAAAACTATCCTAAAGCAAGAGAAGGAAACAGACAGAAGGCCTAACAAGAATGATTATGAAAAACTCCTGAGTGACTCCTCAGAATCCAACACATCTGATGGCGATTGGTCATTAATTAAAACCAATTCACATGAAACCAATCAAACATGACCAGCTGGTGAACAATCTCCAGCCACATTCCAAAGCAGCAAAACACAGGAGAAGCAAATGAGACAATGTTGTTTTCCTTTTCTCTGAGGCTTCTCATCTTCCCAGGAGGAGAAATCCTGGTGAAGGGATTTTTTCAGAAAATGTGACAGTGACAGCTGGGTTGGGTCTGGATCTGGATGGTCTCTAAGGTGCCTTTTAAGCAAAATCCTCCGAGATTCTGTGATTTTATTTCAAGCAAGGCTCTGTGTGCTGGTGCCTGTGACACTGAACCCTTCCCAATGGCACTCGTGACTCCTGATGTTAAAGCTAAACCTGCTCAGAAGTTTTTCCAAGCTGGAGCCCTGTGGCAAAAGCTGGGAAGGCAATTTTGGCACTGAGGCAGCAAAAACCTTCAATAACTTCGGCTCTTTTACCACAATTAGGCCTGGAAAATTCACTTTTCACAGCCAGCAGTTGAGCTCATTATCCTATCTCCTGCAAAAACACAGCGGGGCCATTGTTTGGCTGCTGCAGAGCAACAACAAAGGGCAATTGCTGAGCTGAGATGTCAGGAGAGAATTTCAGTGCCGAGGTGAAGGCTTTGATGTGGCACACAACGGTGGCTCAGACAACAAGTGTTA